>NW_016803902.1:3757245-3800450 GCF_001698545.2 Rhinopithecus bieti
ACATGTGTTTCTTTTTTTTTTTTTTTTTGAGACAGAGTCTTGCTCTGTCACCCAGGCTGGAGTGCAGTGGCCGGATCTCTGCTCACTACAAGCTCCGCCTCCCGGGTTTACACCATTCTCCTGCCTCAGCCTCCTGAGTAGCTGGGACTACAGGCGCCCGCCACCACGCCCGGCTAGTTTTTTTATATTTTTTAGTAGAGACGGGGTTTCACTGTGTTAACCAGGATGGTCTTGATCTCCTGACCTCGTGATCCGCCCGCCTTGGCCTCCCAAAGTGCTGGGATTACAGGCTTGAGCCACCGCGCCGGGCCACTTCTTTTTCTTAACTGACTATGCCAACTAAAACCTTCAGTGTATGTTAAATAGAGCTATTGACAGCAGACTTCTTTCCCTCATTTTTGACTTAAACAAGTTGATTAACTGTCTCCTTACTTGCAATGTTTTCAATGAAAAATTTGCCAGCTTTCTCTTTTTCTCTATACAAACTGTTTATTTTTTCATTTGATTACCTAAAATTATATCTGTTTTAAAAAATATGATATAATTATGATATTCCTTGCTTAGTTATCTTCGTTTTCTTATGCTTAGGGTTCACTGAGCTTCTTGGATTTATAACTTTATAACTTCTATCAAGTTTGTAAAATTTTCTGCCACTGTGTCACACACACACACACACACACACACACGCACATATAATTTTATGTTTATGTTTTCCCATGCCTCTCTTCTCCTTCAGGGATTCTAACTAAAGGCATTGTTAGACTGCTTTAAGTTGTCCAACTGCTTCTTGTTTCTCTGGTTATTTTTCCTTATTCTTGTTTCTCTGTACATTTTATTTTGGGAAGTTTCCATTGTTAAGCCTTCATATTCAAAGGTTATATTTTTTCTGCAATGTCTAATCTGCCATTAATTCCATCTAGTATATTGTATCTACAACATTGTAATTTCTGTTCCTGGAAGTTTGATTTGTTTCTTCAATGTATTTTTTTATGTCTCTCTCTTTTTTTTTTTTTTTTTTTTTTTGTTTTTTGAGACAGAGTCTCACTCTGTTGCTCAGGCTGGAGTGCAGTGGCACGATCTCGGCTCACTGCAACCTCTGCCTCCTGGGTTCAAGCAATTCTCCTGTCTTAGCCTCCCCAGTAGATGTGACTACAGGTGCATGCCACCACGTCTGGCTAATCTTTGTATTTTCAGTAGAGATGGGATTTCACCATATGGGTCAGTCTGGTCTCAAACTTCTGACCTCAAATGATCCACCAGCCTCAGCCTCCCAAAGTGCTGTGATTACAGGCGTGAGCCACCATGCTCAGCCTATTTTATATGTCTCTACTTATATCATATTCAGTCTTTTTTCTAGCTTAAGAACATTTGGAATACAGTTGTCTGTTTTAATTTCATTGTCTACAAATTGTATCATCTGTGTCATTTCTGGTTACCTTTCCATTGACATTTCTTCTTATTGTGAGCCATAATTTACTGCTTCTTTGCACTTCTAGTAATTTTTTATTAGATGCAAGTCCTTGTGAGTTTTGCCTCTTTGGAACGCTGAATATTTTTTGTATTGCTAAAAATATTAACTCTTTTCTGCTATATGGTTACTTGGAAACAGTTTGATACTTCTGGGTTTTGCTTTTATGATTTGTTAGGAGAGGGCAGAGTAGCTTTTATTCCAGGTGTAAGTTTTTCTACTACTAAGGCAAGACCTTTTTAGTAGTCCAACTAATTTACTGTGAATTGTCAGGTCTCTACTCTGATTGTTGAAAACAGGTTCTATTCCTGCCTTTTGTGAGAGCTGGTCATTGTTCTTTCTAATTTTTTCAGATAGTTCTTTCTCTGACCTTGGGTAGTTTTATGGTGCTGATCAGTACTTAACTAAATACTTGAAGAGGATCCTGTAGAGATCTCTGGCCTTATCCCTGTGTAGTTTTCTTCTCTCTGGCTCTTTATCCTATTAACTCTCACCACCCTTGCTTCCACAGAATGCTGGCTCCATCTTTTTGGCTCACTGTGTATAATGGACTCTGCTTAAGTTCTCCACCCTTTAATGTAAATTATATGCTATTAGAGGAATTAAGCAATGGAAATTATAAGATTTCTCTCATTTTTTCTGTATCTTATAAATTACTGTCCTTTGTTGCCTAATGTCCAATAATTTGAAAGCCATTTTTATATGTTTTGTCCGTTTTATAAATTGTTTTTGTTTGGAGATAATAGTTCCTGATAATCTATCTTGACCAGAAATTTAAGTTTCACATTATTGATTATTGCTGTTTTAACTGCCCACCTTAACATAAAGGCTTTTGTTAAGAGGAAGAAGAGATGTGAATAGATCTAAGGAAGAGGAGAACCTTACAGAGGAAGTGAAAAAGGCAAAGACCTGGGCTAAGAATAAGCTTTTACATTTAAAGAATAGCAAGAGGACTGATGTTGAAGAGGCCCAAGCCAGAGTGAATGAGGGGAGAGAATGACGAGAGAGATTTTCATAGAGTTAAGAAGAAGGCAGGTGATATACAACTGTCTCAGAACTTAGAGTACTTTTATTCTTATTATTCCATATTATGGTTCTGATCAGGAGAGTGAACTGTTTGTATATACATTTTTAAAAGATGACCTTAAATTTTATTTGGAAAATTGACTTTAGGAAGAAATCATTGAAATAGAGAAGTTAATTCAGGAATTATAATAATCTAGAAGAGGGAAGATGGTAGATTAATGTGTTAACAGGTAGAAAGGGTGAGTAGTGGTCAAATTCACAACGTGATTTAAAGATAGAGATCACAATAGTTTCCGTGAATTGGAAGTCAACCATGAGAAAAATAGATAAAGCAACTCCTGGGTTTTGGGCTGATGCTATGCTGTTTCATTTGTTCAAATGCAGATTAGAAGAGAAGTCATTTTGAAAGCGAAATAAGGCAAGAGTTTAATTTTGGGCATGTTCAGTTTTAAATTACAATTACACATTGAAGTAGAAATTTAAGTAGCCACTTGGAAAGGCTAGTCTTCTACAAATTAATCTTATGTTGTAGCAGTGAAAACTCACCTCATCCAGCAAGTTGTTCATGACTTCTTCCTCTCTCTAGTATTTGCCATGTCTCCTCAGAAGTTTTCACTGGGATTTAGTCTCCGGACGCAAGGCACACTATAATTCTCCACCATACTCCTCTCTGCAATTCATTATGTAGTTCCCAGTTCTTTTATCCTCTAAGAAAAATTCCTCATATTAACTATTTTAAAATAAGTTCTTTTAAGGGATTATATAGTCAGCATCATTATTTTCAGGTAATAAAATTACACAACCACTTCCACCAAAACTCTAAGTACTGAAATGAGGCTTTATGGTAAGAAGGAAAATTTGATTTCTTTATGGAAATCCTTAGAATCCCAGAAACAAAGAGGGAAACAAGCAGTGTCCGCTCAGTGTGATGTTCACAGTTTTCTTCATATTATTTGCCTCTTATTTCTTCATGACTTTGAAGTTAAGTAAAACTTTATTTGACAAACTGAGTAATTCAAGTGTGGGGTTCTACGCTACCCTCTTTATATCACTGTACTAGATATTTTACAAGTTAAAACAAAGAGCTTAATACTTAAGAAATATTTTAAAATTCTGGAAAACAATGAGAATGAAGAATTTGTTGCTGCCCAGTCCTGGTGAGAGACTTGAATATTAATCAAATATTAATAATAGCAATAATAATTGTATTCCACATAGTGCTATTTTGTGTCTTTCTATCATATTCACACCAGTGAGCACATTCTATCATTCTAAAACAAATGGTCTAATTTTTTGGATATTCTCATCTTATATTCTCCATTAAAATGCACTAAAATAATATTGCCTATCACTTGCTAGTCTTAAACTGAGAAAAAAGGAAATGTTTACCCCAAAGTAGTATAACTGTAAGAACCTGCAGCTGAATTCAGATTAAAAATCATAATTCCAGGCTAAGTCTAAATAAGTTGTTAAAGAGTTAAAATATACACGTCATAAGGTGAATTAGTTTGACATGATTTGGTAACATGATGTGGGCATCCAGATGGCTCATAAAAATGTTTCTTTATTTATGTGGCCAGTGTTATGCAGCAGAAAGTTAGTTTGCTATCTGAAGTGTCAGTTCCTGCAATTCAGGCAATATTTTCCCTGATTATATTTTGCCCACTTCTGTACCCACTAACCTTCTCACTTTCATTCCCAGTCCCAATTCAATCCATGCTTCAGTAGAGAATGTGAGCAGCTTCAGTTCTTTTTTTGCTTCATTGTGTATTTGAAGTGGATTGAGTTGGGAGACTAATTATTAAACTGCTCTGCCTGTTGGCATCAAAAGGAGCTTATGTTTGTATTGGTCTGATTAGAGACTTGTTTTCTTATTCTCGGGTGAACTAAGGATATTTATTTCCTCTAAGTGAGTGGTACTTAACACAAAAACACCGAGCTGATAAGAATTAAAGAAAAGAAACTTTTAACACTGTTTCTCATCCTCTATAAATCCAGTGGTTGGAAAGAGGTAGATTTTTCATCCAAAGTAAAGGATTTTAGTTTCTCGTGCTCCAGAATATCAATATGGCCTTATATGCTGCTGCTAACAAAGGGGCATGCTTCAGGAAGCCCGTGCCCATGACGAGCTAGACTTCTAAGTTTCTTCCACATCTTTAGAAAACACCATAGCATCATTGTGGATCTAACCATGACTTTTAATGGCCATATGCTTCGATACTCTATTTAAACCTGCACTACCTTCAACTTGGCCAGCTCCTCTTTTAATCTGCTCATCTTGCTTTGAGTATAGAGCTGTGTTACTCTTATTCAAAGAAACACTCTAAAATATAGCATGTGATGGACATTGTGATTAGTTCCCAGCACCCATTTCACCCATGCCAATGATTCACCTATCCAGAAAAATGTTCATGTGACACAATTCTGATCATGGAGGAAAGTCACTTGGGTGGGGATTAGTCTGGTGAAAGTCTCCCCACTCCCAAGAAAGATGAAGAAAGACCACTCTACCCCTTGCTATGGACGTTGACCTCTCTAAACATAATTCTGTAAGGGCTGTAGCCATCTTGCCACACAGGTTGAAGATGCGACCTCTCATGTTGACTAAAAATATAGAAACAATCAACGTCTTTAATGATCTTCCCTGTTGGGCCCCAGATTACAGTGTTTTGGAGTTCAATATCTGTGGTATTCCAGTTAGATGAAACTTTTTTTTTTTTTTCTTATGATGGAGTCTCGCCCTATCACCCAGGCTGGAGTGCAATGGCACGATCTCAGCTCACTGCAACCTCTATCTCCTAGGTTCAAACAATTCTCCTGCCTCAGCCTCCAAAGTATCTGGGGTTACAGGCACCTGCCACCATGCCCAGCTAATTTTTGTATTTTTAATAGAGGCAGGATTTCACCTTGTTGGCCAGGCTGGTTTCGAACTGCTGACCTTGTGATCTGCCTGCCTCGGCCTCCTAAAGTGCTGGGATTACAGGTGTGAGCCACTGTGCCCAGCCTAGATGATACTTTTAAAATTATTTTCTGTCATTTTAAAGTGAGATTTTAATGGATATGGACAAATTAATCCTGACACATGATATGAAGGGTTTTAATTAATGCCACTGTCCATGACAAATCCTCTCATAATAAAGTCAAGAGTTTTTAATAGATGACTTAGTAGACAACATCAGTATGAAGAAAAGCTGTTCTTCCTCATAATATACGAAGGGTTATCAATTTCTAAAATTAATTCTTTATTTGCCTGACCTCCATGTAGCTTTTCCCCATAATGCCAATAGCTATATTCTTCTGAAAGTGAGAGTCTGTATCTTTAGATTGGAATGAACAAAGAGTTATCAAACTGAATATTCATCATGCACTAATCTCACCTTTTTTCTGATTTTGAAAGTAACAGTAAGAATAAATAAAATGATATCATGACATTTTATTAACGGATTTGGTCTCCAAAAGTTGTTGAATAAACTGAAGAAAAGGCTGTAAAAAAGGAATTTAGATCAATTCCTTGGTGTCTAACACTTTTCTGAGTGCAGCTGCTCTTGTATCTGCCTGAGCTTGCTGGGGCTCTGGGGAACCCTGCTGAAAACCTACTTACCAAAATAGAAATTAGGACATTGTAATCATCCTCAGGATCAAAATGCGGAAAAGGAAATAGTTGGAAATGGGAAGTTTTAAGCCTTTCTTATTTTACTTTCTAACAGATAATTTTGGCATTTTTGTTTTAATGGATATAGTTATTAATAGAAATATAAGTATGCCTTCTTATGAAACAGTGCATTACATTTCTTAACAAAGATATAATATCCTATGTAAAACATTTGCTATATTCCCTGTCTATTAATCTGAGACATTATATCATACACTATGAAATTTATATCTTGAGATGGCATATGTTATATCACATGATGTTATATGGTATATCATTTATGGTACCTCATTAGGGTGAGAAAACTGAGTTCACATTATTTTTCTCTGTTATATGAGGAAAGCCCTCTTGTGAATCTCATTTCTCTATCTCCAAAGGAAGGGTAATATTTGACTTACCTTATAGAGCTGTTGAAAGAATCACATAAGGTACTATAAGAATAAAACCACTTTGTACGTTTTAAAACTAAAATGCAGTTATGTTTCTAGCACAATGCCAAGTTTGACTGAAACATAAACATTCTATTTAATGCATAAAATAAATATGATATCTATTTTATAAATGGAGCATTGTATGTGAAATAAACATCATATAGTAACCAGAAGTGATACAGAAGAGTGACTAGCTACAGTGGCCAAGGGAGCACTTATGTCATCCATCCGCCAGCCCCAGGTAGTGCAGCTCAAAGCTCTGGGAGAGACTTCTTCCTTGGGCTTGAAAAGAGGAGAGGGGAGAGTAAAGAAAACTCTTGCAACTCTGAGACCAGCTTAGACACAGTAGGGTAGGACAACAGGCAGAGTCCCGAGCCTCCCATTCTAGGCCCTAGTTCCCAGATGGATGACATTTCCAGACACACCCTGGGCCAGAAGGGAACCCACTTCCTTGAAGGGAAGGACACAGTTTTGGCAGGATGCATCATTTGCTCATTAAAGAACCCTTAGGTCTTGAACAAACATCAACAGTAGCCAGGCAGTGCTTGCCACAGGGCTTGGGTAAGACTGAGTGCCATGTTCATTTCATGTCTGACCAAGCACAGTTCCAGTGATTGTGGCACAGGAGTGCTTGTGTTACTCTTTACTCCAGTTCAAGGCAGCTCAGCATGGAGAGAAACACTCCACTTCTCTGGGGGAAATTAAGAGAAGAGAACAAGAGTCTCTTCTTGGTAATCCAAATAATTCTCTCAGATCATACCCAAGACCACCAAGGCAGAATACTGCAAGTGTCACAGCATTATTGGTCTTGGGATACCCCGATGCAGATATGACTTACCCAGATGCAGATATGAGTTACGCAGATAACAACACCCAGGTAACCTCAAATACCTGGAAAGCCATCTCAAGAAGGAAGGGTAAAAACAAGCCTAGACCATGAAGACTACAATAAATACCTGACGTTTTGGTGCCCAGACATCAACAAACATCCACAAACGTAAAGACCATCCAGGAAAACAGGACCTCATCAAACAAACTATACAAGGTGCCAGTGACCAATCACAAAGGTACAGAGATATGTGACTTTTCAGACAGAGAATTCAAAATATCTATGTTGAGGAAGCTCAACAAAATTCAAGATAATGCAAAAAAGGAATTCAGAATCCTATCAGAGAAATTTACCAAAGACATAGAAATAATTATTTTTAAATCAAGCAGAAATTCTGGAATTGAACAACTAAATTGACATACTGAAGAATGTACCAGGGTCTTTCAATAACAGAATTGATAAGGGAGAAGAAAGAATTAGTGAGCTTGAAAATAGGCTAACTGAAAATATACAGCCAGAGGAAACAAAAAAAATTAAGCAGGCTTATAAGATCTAGAAAATAGCTTCAAAAGGCAAATCTAAAGAGTCTTGAAGAGGAGATATCTGTATCTCTCTCTCTATATATATATATACACACATATATATACATACATATATTACATTTATGGTATATTCCATAATATATATATATATATATATATCATATATATATCACATTTTATAAAGCTACAAAGAAAAACCTAGGCATTGCTATTTATAATTATGTAAAAGGGAAAGGACTCTCATATATTGAAGAGATATTCCCTCACTTCCCATGTGTATTGTAGGCACTATTCACAGTAGCCAAGAAGGATTCGGGGGAGCAATCTAAGGTTGTCTTCCAACAGATGAATGGATGAAGAAAATATTTAGAAAATTCCTAATCTTGGGAAAGAATAAACATACTTAGGACAAACTTAAAATGAAATAAGTTACAGGCGGTTATTATGTAAGAAGGAAAAAAAAAAAAAAAGATGTGAATGATCCTGATCAGTTGTCCATGTGTATAGGAAACCCAATTGGTAAGCATGGCACTGACTGTTGTAAACGGACAACATTATGTTAGTTAAAATAAGAGCCAGGAACAGAAAGGAGAAAAGCGCTACAGTGTTTATTATGGTTTTCCTAATTTGTGGTGCTAAATCTCAAGAGCTGAACTCATATTAGACACAATGGATGGTTGCCCATTAGGGGTGGGAAGAGTGGTTGGCACGGGAGAGCGTTGGTGAGTTGAGTTAGTGATGTATGTGTGTATGATAATACAGCACTTCCCAAAGGGCTACTTGATGTAGTAGCACAACAGATGATTACAGTCAACAGTAATTTATTGTAATTTAAAAAACTAAAAGAGTATAATTTAGATGGAGAGAGGACTGGTATAATTAGATTATTATAGCACAAAAAATTATAATATTTGAAAGTGATGAATACTTATTCTGATGTGATTATTATGCCCACTGTATACCTGTCTTCACAATATTCTCTACGTACTCCATAAATATATGCACCTACTATGTATGGCGTGAAATAGGGAAAAAAAGAAATGGATGCAAGGGAGAGGAGGTAATTTACTCAGTCTATGAATATAGTAGAGAAAGGGTCATCACAGACTGAACTGGCCTTTGAGCTGAATTTTAGGAAGGCAACTGGAAAAAAGAAAAAAAAAAAAAAACCAAGTGTAACTTTTCTTCTTTGAAAGCACAGGGGGAAACTGGTAAAAAAAAAAAAAAAAAAAAAAAAAAACGTAGCAAAGAAAATTCAATGTGCAGAAAACCATGATTAAGTTGGAGTGACCAAAATCCAGCAGTGTTGGGGGTTGGTTGGTGCAGTGGGGATGAGGGTCAAGTTTAATGTAGATTGCGATGAAACATAAATCTAGATGGGACCAAACCAGAAGGTCTATATGTGTGCTGATAAAGGATTGAGCCTCTCCTGTAGGCCTGGTTGTTCATTGGAATGACCCATGGGACATTGGACATTATTATTTACCTCACCTCAGGCCTTTTGAATAAAAATCTTGGCTCTGGTATGGACTGAACGGTGACACTTGGAACTACAACTATACAAGTAACGTATCAGTCAGGCGTCAGAACCACTTATCTGGATGAGAGAAAGCCACTGATGATTTTGAACAGGAAAATAACAGGGTCAGATTTACATTTTAAAAAATCACACAAGCAGCTGTGTGGACATCAAGGGAAGGGAAATGCAACCTAAGGAATATAATTTAAGGCATGGCAAAAACCCAGGAGCCAGACAAAAAGAAGAAGCAGGCAGGCAGAGTCAAGGAGCCCAAGGTGGTAAGGGAGGGAGCCAAAGGAGAGAGGAAGGAATGAGGTTAGTGGTGTGACAGCATTCAAGACAAGGAGGACTCTGTGGTCAATAAAAAGAAGGTGGCTTTTCCCTAGAAAAACATGGGAAGTGGTTGAAAATCTTAAGCAGGACAGTAAGGTGATCCATAGCTGGGAAATCATATTTGCCCTAATTGCAGGAAGTTTTATTAACAAGTGGCACTTTAGGAAAAAAAATTTTGGCTTGGGGGAATGTTTCCTTAGCATGGGTACCACTAGGTGAGAGCTAGAGTAACTGGTCTGTGACATCTTGATCAGAACCACAGTTTGTAAAGCATGTTAATTCAGATGACAGGGACAGAGGAGGCAGGAAGGTCTGATTTATAGGAATAAATAAATATATTGTTCCTATAAATACAGGAATATTATAGGCATAAATTATAATAAATTATAAATTCCTATTATAGGAATATAATTATATAATCCTATAATAAATAAATACACACACACACACACACACACACACACACACACATATATATATATATATTAAAGGCCAAGGCCCTGGTGTAGAGAAAAGGGGGGGACATCTCAAAACCAAAAAAATCAGCCAGTTTTTCACTTAGGGAAAATAAATAATGTCCTATGATCATTGAGTTCAGTCAAACAAATACAAAAACCTATGCTCTGTGAAGCAGTGCATTTTAGTTGCAACAACTATGTGCCTTGGATTTCTTATAAAAGTTCCAGTTTAAGTATTCAGCAATGTGGCCATGTGTCCCCCTATGTGTCCTGTGTTTTTTGGGGAAGGGTAGTTACTAATACCAGTTATGTTTCTGGTTTCATGTGGCCTGTGTATGTAATTTAATCTCCTAGTTTATTATACTGGACAGAAATGGATTTGCAATTAGGTAAGTCTGTATCTTTATCTCACAGTTTTCCACTGGACACTTGAACATGTTCCTTAAACTCTTAGAAACCTAGTCTCTACTTCTGACATCTGTTTATAAGCTCATTATAAGAATCAAAGGAGTTAAACGGTTATATACGAAAACAGTGCCAGATACATAGTAGAACTTTTGTAAAAGCCAGCTTCCTTTTTCTAACTGTCTTTCTTCATTTTCAAAATGAGAGACATAGGTAAGAAGGGTAAAACTGTCCAGCATGTGGTCCCCGAGCTGCTATCCTCTGTTTATGCCTTCATGTCAAACATTGTAATTGATCACCGCCCTCTTTGTTTTGAAACCAGAAGGAGCTTCAAAATTCTTTCCAATACACAACCTTGAACTGCTTCTACCAGGTGCATGGACGTGACATTTGAGATGAAACTCATTTGTCATCCCTGGAGTGGATACTCTCTAAGGTTTCAGCTGTAACAATCCAAGCCCATAACAAATGGAGCCTAATTTCCAAATGTACAAAATGAATGGAAGGTATATTTTTAAAAACTAAGAAGATGTAAGGAACAACATATAGGATATATCTTGTATAGGATATATGAAGATATAGGATATATCTTGTATAGGATATATCAAGATATAGGATATAGGATAAAATAGCCTGGCAATTGAGCCTTTTGGGAAGTCCTGAGAGGGGAGATGACATTGGAAGTGGTCTTTGTGATGAGAATAATTATGCCCCCCACAAAGATGTCCATATTTTAATTCCTGGAACATGTGAACATACTACTTTACATGGAAAACTAATTTTTCAGTTGTTATTAAGGCTTTTAAGATGGGAAGGTTAGCCTCAATTATCCAGGTTGGCTCAATACATTAACAAAGATCCTTCTAAAGAGAGAGAGGGGCAGGAGATTGAGAGTCAGAGGAGATGGGAGCATGGAAGCCAAGGTCAGAGTGAGGCCCCACAGCAAGGAATGCAGGAAACCAGTTGCTGAGAAAGGTGAGGAGCTGACTCTCCCCTAGAGCCCCCAGAAGAAATGCAGCCCTGAGGGTACCTTGGTTTTATCCTCATAAAACACATTTTGGGACTTCTGACTTTCAGAACTATAAACTAAAACATTTATGTTGTTTTAAGCCACTAAGTTTGTGGTATTTTGCTACAGCAACAATGGGGAACTAATATAGGCCTTGAAAGAAGGATTTGGAGTGATAATAAAGAGGGACAATTTGGGTGAGTGGTAAATGATGAGCAGAGGCCTAAATGTGAAAAGAAGCCAAGTATGTGGTGGGGAGGTCCCACCCATTGGCTACATGGAAGAGGTGAGATAGGCTGAAGACAAGAAGGACCGCAGCTGAGGAGTTAGACTAGTCTGATAAGCCTGCTGAATAACTTTGGGCCAGTTATTTAACTTCTCTAGCACTACAGTGTTTCATATCTATAAAAATAAGTATGACAATACTGCCTGTTTCACAAGTTTAAATGATATAATAGATACACAGTTTCTGTTACTGAATAAGTGCTCCATAATGGAAGCTGCTATTTTCATGAATAAAAAAATAAAGTTGAATTGCCAGCTTACTAGATAGTAGGAAACTCTGAAGAACCTCTGAGGAATAGGATAAAATTAATAAAGTTTTTTCTCTAGCTATTGAGTGGCCACTGGAAGATCTTGACCAAGAAAGTATTAATAACTTACAAACAAAAACATGCTCTTGTGGTGAATTAATGTGGCAAAGAAAAAAGAAAAAAAACATTTACCTAAGGGAAAGGTTGAGGGAAGGAGGTTGATCTTCACATTGACACAAGAAAAGCTGGGCTTTTATTGCTCAAGCATGCCAGCTGACTCTAATGGCTTACTAAAGGGGAAGAATGTGGTAATGAACACATTACTAGCCTGGGAGTTGGGAACAAAAGTTCTTACTCTGGATGGGTTAGCCACTCATTGCAACATTGAGCAAACCCCTTGCGGTGTATGATCTTGAGTCCCCGAGTGGTGAACTCAAATAGTCCTTGTGACTCATCGTTTGCTGAGGCTGTGCTATTTCAGAATCATACTTTTCTTGGACTAATCTTTGTGTGCCTGAGGTCAGACGAGTTTTCTTGAGAAAACTGCAAGGATGCAAGAGCACTCCTGAAAAGAAAATCAGTTCTAATTGCTATGAATTTCAGTGACTATTTAAGCCTGACACTAACCAAATAATTAGATCTTTTATGAGGATGTGAAGACTACCTTCTGGACATTAAAAAGGTATAAATCAACATGTAAATATTGTGTTTTGTATGCAATTAGATATTTGCTCTCTATGCTAAGCATCTCCTGTGTGGCATCTATTGGTCAGGGCATTTTGCTTAAATCAAGCCAGGAAAAAAGAATATTTTTTCCCCATGCTTTGATGTTCAAACAGGATTTTACAGAAATATATCCAAATTATAAATATGTCTCCTACTCATGAAACTGGCATACTTGTTAAAAATATGGAATTATTCTCATCAGGGAGAAAAGCTCCAATAAAATTGTCCAAATACTATGTGAAAATCAACAAAAGATAAAAGACATTAAATAGTTTTGGTCAGAAAATTTCCAATACTAAGTGGAAACAGGATGCCTTCTGCCTTCGCCAGTGACCCTGGGGGCTAACCTACCCTTTGGAACAGAGGGAAATGCTGATGATAATATGAAGGAGAGAAGTGTTTTCATCAATAATCAAGAGTCAATAGTTAGGACACCCTTGATGCTAAAGAAAAGCTATCAAAAAATTGTTTTTTGAAACAGACTCTTGCTCTGTTCCCCAGGCTGGAATGCAGTGGCGTGAGTACAGCTTGACCCCCTGGGCCCAAGTGCTCCTACCAACTCAGGCTTTCAAGTAGCTGAAACTACAGGCACACAACACCAGGCCCAGGTACTTTTTAGAACATTTTTTGTAGAGATGGAGTCTCGCTATGTTGCCCAGTTTGGTCTCAAACTCCTGAGCTCAAGCGATGCTCCTGCCTTGGCTTCCCAAAGTTCTGGGATTACAAGCATGAGCCACTGCGCCTGGCCAGAAAGCTATTTAAATTCCTGTTTACAGAAAAGTACATGAATAAAAATACAACAAGGAACAGGGAACACTCATAAGTGTTATTTACATTGCCCAAATGTCACTGAATCCTCTAACATCCTGAGACCCCCTTGATTTGGTATCTAAATAAAAGAACTCCAGACTCCCACTGCACAAAATGTAAGAAGTCCAGTGCCTTGTCAGGTTTTTGATAACTCCTGGGGTAGGGGAGGGGGTAGCTTGTTTACTGCCCCAAGTGTTATTTTAGCTTCTAGCTCAGTTCTTGATTTCTCTCAGACTGACCCTGCCACCCTGTCATGATTGAGAGCCGCTCCAACTCTCTGGTCTGCTTTGCTCCAAAACTTGAGTACATTGTCCATCTTTCACACTATATTTTCTCATTGTTAGTCACCTGAGTTGTCAAAGCAGAGTTTAATTGAAGATCAAGGAAAACAAAGTAGAATTACAGAATTAATCAGAAAACACCTGAACATTGAACATAACATCTGCATGAAATTAGTTTGCCAATTATCACTCTCTGTAGACTAGACCTTCTCACTGCATGGCCTTTACCTTCTCTCAGGAAGCACTCCTCCAGAACTTCTCTTTTCTGAATATGCAGAAACATCGTTTCCATTATGCATCCCTCTGAACATAAAAGATAAAGTTCCTAACACTTCATTATGTACAGTCATTTAAGTCCTCTAGCCAAGATTTCAGGAAATGCTTTTATCCAATAAACATGCCCAAGTAATGACTTCAGAAACCAAAGTGCCACCTAATCTGAGGCTCCATCCTTAGTGCAAAACAACCAGCAGCTTGGAGTTAGGTATTTCAGCATGAGTTCACCTGCATCTGTGTGTGTGAGTGTGGGGGGGCTGCAGGAAGGGGCTAGGATTGGGAGGTATAGAATCTCTTTTCTGTACCAGAACAAACCCCATGTGTGCCAGGTTTTGTTTTTGTTGCTGTTGTCCTTGTTGTTGTTGCTCTCATCATCCTCCTTCATCTTTCTCTTCCCCTTCCTTTTCTTCCTCCTTCCTCTACTTTTTCTTTTCTTCTTCCTTTTCTTATGCTTGCTCTTCTTCTCCCTTTCTTATAACCTTTTTCCACCTCCTGTTCTTCTTACATAATTTTTTTGGAATATTAACTCTAAAATGGATTCATAATTTATTCCACCAGAGAAAATCCAGAATCTCTAGTTTGTCTTTCAAATCTCTATTAATGAGCCCAGCCTACCTGATTTCCCATTTGACTCCTTTGAATAGCCTTCGTTTCAGCAAACTTGAATCATCTACAGATCCCTGACTGCTCTCCCCAGCTGAGGTGCTGCTCCTTGCATTTGTTTGTTTGTTTGTTTTTTTGAGACGGAGTCTGGCTGTTGTCACCCAGGCTGGAGTGTAGTGGCGCAACATTGGCTAGCTCCAACCTTCGCCTCCCGGGTTCAAGAGATTCTCCTGCCTCAGCCTCCCAAGTAGCTGGGTTTACAGGTGTCTGCTACCATGCCCATGCCCAGCTAATTTTTGTATTTTTAGTAGAGACAGGGTTTCACCATGTTGGTCAGGCTGGTCTTGAACTCCTGACCTCTGGTGATCCGCCCGCCTCGGCCTCCCAAAGTGCTGGGATTACAGGCGTGAGTCACCATTTTTATCAATCCTATATTTCCAAGCCCAGCCCACACTCAAAGATTCATTTCAGCATCACATTTCTCATTACTCAAGTGTAGATAATTTTCTTACCTTGACTGCCTTTCAGGGCTCCCAAGAGGATCCACCTCATAGATAATAGACGGCACATACCTTCAATCCGCTTTCCAATTCGACTACTATGAGTCAGATTACAGAGTCAGAAAGACCTGTAATTCAGTTCCAGCCCTGCTACTTCCTAGTGTGTGCTTGTTTGTTTGTTTGCTTTTACCTTGGAAAGATTAGTTTGCCTCTGTGTGCCTATTTTTGTCATCTGTTAATGGGGATTAAAATAGTACCTACCTCAAGGGTTACCAGGAGAATAAAATGAAGGAATGTGAACACATTGTTTGGCACAGTGCCTGGCACATAGCAACAGCTCCATAAACATTAACTATGTGGTATTATTATCTAACATTGAATGAGATTCCATGATTTCAAAACACATTTCCAGGTTATTAAATAAAAACATCTAATCTACCCTGTGAAATGGCTAGAATAAATTTCTAATGCCTATTTTATGGATGAGGAAACAGTCTTAGAGACAAAGATCAACTTTACTGGACTTTAGCAACAAATAAAACTTAAGATAACTGCCACCATTGTTTTGGCTTTTACCCTGAATTTAGTTACAGATAAATTACATTCACCTGGGCAGGATCTTCAGTCTTTAAGGAGTTTATAGGAGTGTCCTAGAAATAGAAAATAGTAGGGCTCTATCGCCACTGTTCAGGAGACTGAAATAGGAGTGGAAGGAAGAAAGAATGGTTTTATCTCTGGTTGTAAATTCCCCAGGGGGAAAAATAATTGAAGAACTGTTTATGATAGAAAACTATAATGAGGAATAATGGAATGAAATTAAGGAAAGAGAAATAACAAGTTTATAATAAGGTTCCAGTATGAGGTATTCAAATTTAATTGTGTTTTTTAAGTAATGTCAGACTCACAGATGCTGTAGCGATGAAGACTGTATACAAATGGGTGCATAAATAAATGACTTTATAATCTACAGAATCACAGTGGTGTGCCTTATAAGCCAAGATGCCATTTTGCAACTGCACATTTAGAATTGGCATTGCAAATGCAAGAAAAAAAAAAAGCAAAACCTCCTATTGAGCAGAGAATGTGATTGTTTCCTATTTCTCATAACTTACTAAGAGGAATAAAAATATCCTCTCCTCCACACACACACACAACGGAAAATTACCCAGCCTTTTCAAATTATTAGGTTTGCATATGTTGTGATCCATTTTTGAGTTGAAGCATTACACACTAGGAGGTTAATTTATCCAACAGAATGTTATAATCAGGCATTTCAAATGCATTGCTCAGATCCCCAGAGACCTTAGGGGTGAAAGGAAAAAAAAGATATTCAAATTAATTTTTATGTCTCCCACACTGCTACAGAGACACAGCTAAAACTGTCATTCAGAACTAGTGCTGCAGGAAAAGTGGGAACTTGAAGAAGATCCCTGCTTTTCTGCTGTTGGCTTCTCTGTGGAATCAAATTATTTGGAGTTCTTTGTTTTAAAGTCATTATTTTTCATTAGACGAGCCGCTGCTGTTATTCAAAAGTTAATAGCAAGAATATATCTGGCTGACACAACAAATACAGCCATAGTTCTACAGTTATTAATGCCAGTAACAATTTGAGATACAATAAATGACTGTGCACTGTGGCATTTACCACTCACACAATAGCAGGGAACTGTGCTGACAGTCCATCTTCTGAAAAGAGAACATACACACACACACAGACACACACACATCCATATGTGTGTACACACACTGAACCCTTAATACTCTTGTGATGATGGCTACCAGATACATCACGGCAACTAAATGAAGTTTTATAAGTGTAGGATTTCAAAGCATGATTTATGATGCAAGGGAATAAATTGTGACACAAAGCATTTGTCTGGGAATTTGGAGGGCGTAAGGAAGAATTGGTAGTCATATTGTACTTCTCCAGATTGTAAGGACATATACAAATAACTCACTAAAATGCTTGCATGATTCTTTCAGCCCTTTTATTTTCAGCGGTAATTGTGTTACCAGTCACTGGTTCCAGGGCTTAAGTGATTTGATTCAAGGCTAGCCTTGGTCTCAGGCATCATAATCGGATTTTCCTTTTTCTTAGAGATTTACAAGGTGCATGGGCGTATTAAAGTCTTTATGTAGTTCTGCAGTGCATGGATATAACATATTTTCAACTTTTAACCTTTTCTTTTTGACTTCCTAATTAACATTGTATGTAACAGCATTTCATGAGTACTAGTTTGGAAACATGGTCTTAATTCCCCTCCTCCCTCATATATACAATCATACATGGAGAATTTTTATGATTTAATAGAAATTAGGTTGCTCCCCATATCCTTCCAATTGATGAGATTCAGATGCTCAAATTATTGGAGAACTGTGACCACTGAAGAACCCTTCTGCTATGCGTTTCTCCGCTGAATGATCAGCCTGGAGAGGACTAAAGGTTGCAAGATTCTCATGGGTCTTGTGGGTTTCAGTTCTTGTTCTGACTCAGTAATCTTCTATTGTCCAATTAATTTGCAAACTCCATCACTGTTGGGGCTATTTTTCTCCTCCACATAAGAGCCCTCCTATATCATAACAGGGACAACTAATATCCAAAATACAAAGCTTTTTGAGAACAGCAGTCATTCCTCTATCACCAGCACCTACCCCATGCTAGCCACAAAGTCAAGGCTTACTAATGATCGTGGCTAAATTAAATGAAACCACCAGAGCTTTTCATAAATCCATTAAGTCTGCTAGAATTTTGGCCAACGATTTTCAACGTTTGGAAGGCTTATGACTATACTTCTAACTCCTAATTGCTTCATGCCTATCATCAATAAGCATTTATTCAGCAACCATATGAACAGATGAGTGCTTCGCAGGGCAAGTTTAATTGACTTATTCTCTGCCCTTTCAGAGCAGACAGTTCTTAATTTCTTTTTCTGATAAGAGTACATATCTTCATTCAGTTAACAGAATGTGACAAATTGCTATTATAACTCTTACATACCTTTCATATTTAGCAGTTTGTCTCTTCTCCTATTGCATCAGGTTCCTAGGTAGATCAGTACGTATTCAATGCAGACTATGAACATTCGTAAGCTTGATTGTTCAAGGGATGGCCTAGCTGCTGTCATTTTCTGGTTAACTAAAGATCACTCTCCAGTCTGTCGTTCTGCCTTGTTTGACATTGAATGGTTCCCCAATTCATCATCCAGTGCATCAGTTCTGTGCTGTGTTACAGAGAGAGAATCATAGGCCCAGGATGTTAGGCCTGAAAAGATGTTAGATGTTGTTTAGTAGTGGTTGTGGTATCAATGGTAACACTTTCACTACCTTACCTTTGTATACATTTTTAAATGTAGGAAATATTTTCTCATATCATTTGATCCTTAGCATCACCTAGAAGGTGAAAGACAATAAATGCAAGGAGATGCTGATCTTCTCAATGTCACAAAACACCAGAACTTCTGCAGTCTTTGGACTGAGTCTTCCATTCTTTCTCTATTGTCTGAAGAAGGAGGTTGAAGAAGAAGAAAATAATAAGAAAAAAAAAAAGGGGAAAGAAAAGAGAGGAGAAAGATGAGGGGAAAAAGCGATGAGGAGAGAGAGGAGGGAGAGAAGAGAGGAGGAGTTAAAACAGAAAAAATGAAGGAAGATGAGTACTTGACTCAAAGTATGTGTTTAGCAAATATTTTTGAATGAATAATAGTAATTCTTGTATGCATATAAAAATCCTTTGTGTTTAAGTGTCCTCATATTTTTCTCTACCTCTAGTTGTTGTGAAGATTAAATAAATATATATTCAAAATACTGTGTGTATGTGTGTGTGTGTTTGTATATAATGTTTACAATAGCTCAATACATAGTAAATACTCAAATAATGTTAACCATTATTAAATTGATAGTATTTTACAGGTTAAAAAATTTTGAAAATAACATAATAATTAACCTTCAAGGTAACCCTTTGAGATCAGTGATTATATCTTCATTTTATAGATGAGTAAACTGAAACACTAAGTTTGAGTGACAATACCCAGCAGAAATACCTAGCTATTTACCCACCCCACAGCTGCCTCCTTCAACTAACCCACAAATGGAAGTGGAGACTTCACAGTATAAATGGATATGTCTGTGATATCATGGTTAATTTAGATGCAGGATATTAGGCTACATGCACCCCAACCTTAGGACACCGCCTGGATCCTGAGAAAATCTTATTTTATCTTTAATTGTCCTAATTGTTAGCTTGTTACTTGAGAACTGCCTCTTTCTCTTGATAAGAACGATTCAAAAGAAAAAAAAAAAGAGCTAGACAACTGGTATAGTTAATTGAGCTCTAGTTAACCAAGATTTTACTTTCCAATTATATTTTCATACTAGAACATTTATGAACACTCACTGTAAGACAGAGATAAATTGGGAAGGAGCAGGTAAACCAACCTGAGTTTTCACTGCATATGTAAGTCAAGTACTGGCTATAAAACACTTAATTCTGGAGCTCTGCCTTTTTCCTTTTCTATTTTGTTACTTACGAAGGATACAAATACATTTTCCCAAGTCACTTGGATTCTAACCCAAACTAATCCTCACCAAGAAGGAAGAAAACGAGATACAGCTCCCAGTGTCCATTTCAAGTGCAAGCTTAAATTATGCCACAGCAAATGACACATATTTTGCATTCTATCTTTGATGGATTGGTTACATGTATCATATTGAGAGTTGTCTCCTTTGCTTCAGTTAGTAAGCACTGCTCAAAGTATCAGCTGGCAATTTTCTCATTGGTTAAGATTTTTATTAAATCAAATGTTACGTGATCATGGTATCATTATAGGTAATTTGATAGTAGGAGGGCTGTGTTAAATTTTAACCCTACCGTTTACTTACTACATCTTTAGTACTTACCACATCTTTACCTCCTGGAAAGGTTGCTTAAATCTCTTGAGTCTCCAACCAAAAACTAGGATATTAATATTTAGCCCTGGAAATGATTGGGGAATGAAATTAGCTTTTCGTGTATTAATGATAATTTCTCAGTCTAAAACGATGTTATTTACAGTTAAGTTACATGAGTAGGTGTTGAATATTGACTAAGTATCTTTGATTGTGAAATGTTTGCAATGAGTTAACCCTAGTCCCTTGCTTTAAAAATCCTGAGACTGAACCGCCGTAGAGAACCTTGCTGCTGCCGAAGTCTAGAAATTTCAGATGCAGGGTCTGATAAAGGCAACGCTTTAAAGGATTTAGGGCAACTTCGTTTAACCTAGCAATAAGATTTAGACCAAGCTCTCCCAAGTTGGTCCTTAGACCTAACAACATCTCTGTCTTTGTCTCTCTTGTTAATTGTGTCCTGCTGGCCTGGACTAATACTACAAGGCAATTAGCTGTGTTAATTAAAAATACCAGCCAACAAGATGCTTAAGAATGTTGTTGCCAAAGGCAGCCTCCAGTTTTAAACAGCCAGATTGATTTAAGGGCTTTTAACCAACTGCTTTATAAATTTCATGACCAACAGCTTAGTGCTATGGAACAGCAAGTGAAGGTTGAAAGCCCAGTGGTTTGCAGGCTCCCTACCATATGAAGGAGCCACAGGAAGGAGAGTGAAAATGAATCTTAACAGCCTCAGGGCAGTGAGAGAGGTTTTGAGGGAAGACTGTTGAACAACCAAGAGAAATCAAGAGCGCTATTTCAGAGCTAGATGTAGATGGGTTAGCTTCTGTAACTTATGGTACTCAAAAGGGAACTTTGGAAGGTGCTGAAGCAGTAGAAGGCAGATTGGAAAATTTCAGTGGACCATTCTAGTTGTTGAAGACATAGAAATGAGGGCACTGCTTGGCAGTGAGGGTGTTTATTTACAGAAGCCAGGCTTGTGATCTATTGGAAAAGGAATAGATGATACAACTCTGTGGTTTTAGAGCTAGGGAAAATAACCTACTTCTGAAACCACCAGAGCAGCTGGCTAGTCCATATATTATCCCATGGCCCAGATGGTAGGCTATAGTGAGAGTCTCAACCATTAGCAATGCACATCCTGAAGCCTCTGGAAGCAGATGGTAAATCTGTGGTTCCAAATAATCCGTATAAAGCAGGACTACATCCAGTTAGTATATGACAAGGGAGCAGTACCTAGTCCCTTTCTTTCCAAATCCCCAGTAAGTCTAGACAGGGTGTCAAAACCCCAGCAGAGGCAGATTAGTAATACTCCTGAATGTTCTAGAACATATGCAACTTTCTTTTTGTGTACTGAAATTACAATCTATCTACATTTTTAACACTTGAGACACTTATTTCTTATGCTAATATAATATTCATCAGACTTCACTGGGCACCAGAAGCACCTGTAAAGTTTAATTACCTAGGCCTCCATACAGACCTATTGAATAAGACTCTCCAGAGGTAGTACCCAAGTATCTATATTTTAAGAAACACCACAGGTAATTTTATATTCACCTAAGGTTGAGAAGTATGGTACTTATAGGTTTTTAAAGGGTAGAAAGACTGCAGTGTATTGTGTCCATACATGAGCCTTGGGGTTCAACAATCTTAGCTTTTACACTTAAAAGTTGTGAGATTTGGGTAAGCTGCTTAGCCTTTTTAATCCTCAGATTCCCCAAATGAAAATGGGAATAATGATAGTAACTCCACATAGCACTAGTATGAAGATTATTAAATGAATTCATATGTGTTGAAAGCTTAGAACAGGGTCTGGCAGGTAGTAAGTACTAAAGAAGCGGGACTATGGTTGACTGATGTAGTATTTGGTCTTTGGTCCTTTTAGAGCACAGTCAAAAATGAAAACACCCCTAAGAGACGTAGGATGTTAAAAGAGCAGAATATAATAGTGGAAAGAATACAGGCAGACTCTGGGTTGTAACTACCACTCCATTACTCTCTCGTCTTAAGGAAGAAATTTGAACTCATGATCTTTAGTTTATTCATTGGCAAATTGGCATTATAAATTATGGGGTGACCCAAGTCCAGTTATGGTCTGATTTTGTGAGCCCCAACCTAAGAATGACATTTACATGTTTAAAGGGTTGTTGAAAACAAATACTAGATGTGGCCCACGAAGCCTAAAATATTCACTGTTTTTAAAGAACAAGTTTGCTGACCTCTACTAGAGCGGCATTTTCCAAACTTTAATATGCATGCAAATCGTTTGATGCCTTCTTTAAAATGCAGATTCTTATTCAGTAGATCCGGGGTTGGGCCTGAGACAGCATTTTAACAAGCCACTGAATGGTGCTGATGCTGCTTGCTTAGGGATCAATGATGCTGATGTTACCTGCTCATGTTCAGTAGCAACCCTGGATATTCAGCTTTAACTGGTAGTGGGTAGGGCCTGGGCTTTTCTTATATTTGTAAAGCTCATGAGCTGATTATAATGTGTGGCTAAGGCTTAGAGCATCTGATCCACTTTGGAGCCTGTCTGCAGAGTAAGTTCAATCAGCTGTCATCTTAGAAAACAGAATCAAGGGCCAGGCATAGTGACTCATGTTTGTAATCCCAGCACTTTGGGAGGTGGGAGTGGGCGGATCACTTGAGCCCAGGAGTTTGACACCAACCCTGAGCACATGGAGACACCTCATCTCTACAAAAAAAAAAAAAAAAGAAATACAAAATACAAAATATCTGGGTGTGGTGGCGAGGACCTATGGCCTCAGGTACTCAGGAGGCTGAAGTGGGAGGATCACTTGAGCCTGGGCAAGTTGAATGCACACATCACAAAGCCGTTTCTCAGATAGTTTGTTTCTAATTTTTGTCCTGGGATACTCTCTTTTTCACCATTCACCTGAATGAGCTCTGAAATGTCCATTTGCAAATGGTCAAAAACAGTGTTTGCAAATGGCTGAATCAACAGAAAAGTTGAACTCTCTGAGTTGAACACACACATCAAAAAGCAGTGAGCCATGATCGTGCCAGTGCATTCCAACTTGGGTAACAGACCAATATTTCATCTCAAAAAAAAAAAAAGAAAGAAAACAGAATCAAGTCTCTAGGAATGTGATTCAAAACAAGTGAGTTCTACTAAAGGAATAAAAGGAATGGCAAAGGAAAGGGGTCTGGTTGTTAATGGGCTGCACATAAAATGCTACTGTTTAGTTCTTGAATTTTTGTAGCTCAGAACATTTGCCTGGTTCCTTATCTGTTTGTTCCTTATTTTACCAGCCTTGCTTCTTCACTTGCTATTAAGTTAAATTAATTAATTTACTGATTAATTTGTGGATCCCTGTCTAGATTTTTGCCCTTGCTTTCCTGGACCTATAACGGTACCTGCATTGCGTTGTTTGTTATCTAACCCTGTAGAACTTGACTTCTGGTTCACCTGAATTGAGTAGCCATCAATACCTTCTGTTGGATTTAATTCATGACCCAAACCCCAGACTGAAAATATGGAATGATGGAACCTTAAGTATAAGAGCTAGAAAAGAATTCAAATACTATACTGTAGTAGAAGAATGTAAAACACTTTCTGCCACCATTTCTGTCCTGCTATCCCATTCTCCTTCTCCTAGAGCTATATGACATGATGACACAAACAAGAGAATATAACTAGCATTTAAGAATATAAACTGAAGGGTTGATCACTACCCCTCTAATATCAGTTAGAGGAATGAAAATATTGACAATGAAAATAAAAACCCACCTTCTGATTTTGTACCCAAGGAAAAACTAATAAGTCATCCCCGGTACTTCACAAATGTACATATTTGAAAAGGTTTCTCCGCTATAACTTGGGATTAGTAACCGAAAATTATTTAGAGAAGGTCTTCAGGCCTGCTGGCAGTTTTGCAGAAGTGAAACTATTCTGGGATTCTGTGATCTTAGGCATTTACTTATTTGGCTCTTCGATTGACTGAGTTAAGGGTGACATGAAACTTAATGTCATCACCTGAAGAACCTAAAAATAGTGACAAAGATCAGGCAAACAAAGCCATAACCTCTCACTGCGGTGCCTGGGAAGAAACAACATGATAGAGGTGACCTGTGGGCAGTATAAAAGAAGATGCCAGAGTGCTAGTAATAAGAAAAAAAAATTCAATTTGAGCTCCAAGCCTTGGAGCCTTGTTTCACCCAGCCACTGTCAGCTGTAGCAGTAACCACCGCATAGATCCAACCAGTGTTGCTGTGAAGCATGTGGATCAGTGGCCCATCCCATTCAAAGCTAGCTGTTGATTTATGGTTGACTAACACTTTATTTTACTGCCTAGAACTCCCTGCTATAGTACCTATTAAGTTATATATGCCACAAACGAAGTGAAAATTCCACTGAAAGTTATCATTTGTCATTGATTGTACTTTGTCATGATTCGACAAAGATAATGGTTTCTACCCACCAAGTGAGGGTTATTTTCTATAAATAGACCACTGCTCCCAGTCCAGTTATAGTATGCTCAAAAGCCATTCCAAAGTAACTTTGAACTATCAGTATGCTTTAGAATGGCTCTACTGTTGGCACAAGCACGATGTGATGTATTGTTAACACAAATGTGATGTATGCTTTATAATTAAAAAGAAAAAAAATAAGCCAGGCACAGGGGATCATGCCTGTAATCCCAGCATTTTGGGAGGCCGAGGTGGGCGGATCAGCTGAGGTCAGGAGTTCGAGGCCAGCCTGGCCAAAATGGTGAAACCTTGTCTCTACTAAAAATACAAAAATTAGCCAGGTGTGGTGGCGCATACCTGTAGTCCCAGCTACTCTGAAGGCTGAGACAGGAGAACTGCTTGAACTCGGAAGGCGGAGACTGCAGTGAGCCGAGATGGCACCACTGTACTCAGCCTGCGCAACAGAGAGAGGCTCTGTCTCAAAAAGAAAAAGAGAAAAAAACCAGTAAGTCCTCAAAAACAATGTTTGGCTTAGAGAATTTAAATTATGGCTTAGAAAAGAAAAAATATCAGGATTAAATTGGAAAAGCTCTAGTGTTCTGGTTATTGTTTTTGGATTTCTGTTTGTAATCCTGGTAATGTGGATGTCGCAAAAAATCTTTTCAGTAATTCCTAAATATTGTTTTATAGTCAGGCATAATTCACTGATAATTTTATAATTACATGTTTTTACAAAATCTAGTAATCACATGTGTGTTTGTGCTTGTGTCTGAAGTTAAGATTTTCCTTTAATGAATCATAAGAGATCAGAGAAGTCATGCATGCCTTCAAAGGTACAATAAACAGCATTAACACTTTTAAAAAAAATCACCTACTATAAAAATGTTAAGGTGCTGAGAATACACTCTTGTCCCTTCACATAAGATTTTTCATACTTAGTCTTTATGAATGTTAATATAAGGTCATAATGTGTACCTTCTTGCACTATATTGATGCTTAAAATGGAATTCCGTATTTCCTGGCTTGGAAAATACATCACATTTTAAATAATTTTAATCACACACAGTATATCCTATCATTGGGCTTTGTCTGGATCTGTCCTGAGTAGAATTTGGGGACATCAGCGCGGCCTAGTCAGTATCCATGGAGGTACTCCACATTCAGAAAGTTCACTGGCCAGCAACCCAGCACTCTGAGTGCTCCTCCAATCACTGGTAGTGGTGGGACAGGAGGCAATTTCAGCTGCCCAAAGGTGGGGCTGATAGAGGAGCAGAATGAGAGCACAGTGCTATACTTGATCAAGGCAAGGAGAAACAATGGACCTCTCATGTCAGCACATATATTTTTTGTCATTTAATATCTCTGTGCCTTAATTTTGTCATCTATAAAATAGGAATAGTGATAATGTCTCCCTTACAAGTATATTATGACAATTAATAAGTTAATATATGCCAAGTAATTGAAATACTACCTGGGGCACAGTAAGTGCTACCTAAGTGTTTAATGACTACTATTAAAACACTTGATTATTCATCACAATATGGGCTCTGGATAAATGATAGTTATCATCTTACTTTCTACAGTTACTTCTTTCTCCAGGATGAAATAAAGAAAACAACTTGAATAAGCCGGACATTAAATTTTCCATTCCCATCAACCCAACTGTCATTTGTACTAAGTCACACAATTAGTAAGTGATTGGAACAGAAACTTGAATCTAGATCTATCAAACTCTATAGCCTAAGACAAGACTACTCTTTCAAATTCTTGTCTCCCCTGCACTTTGATATTGACATAATGAACAAGCCATTCACAAGGAGAGCCAGATTAGTGCAAAAGCCCAGTTTAACACATACCACCTGAAGTTACCTGCAGCTTCAGTATTCATGATAAGAAGCTTGTTTCCATCATCCCAGTCGGTGAGAATGCTTTGAAAGGAAGCAGCTAAACCCACCATAATGTGGCACTCTCAAAGAGGGTGTCAAATGAAGCAGCTCAGCAGAAAAGTTCTGAAAACCCTAATCTGGTCTAAATTGAGATCAATTTGTTCCTTGTGGGTATCAAACATAATGAGGCAGTAAGAGGTGACTAATCCAATCCAGAAGTTTCCCCTCATGCCTCCCACTGTGGTGAGGCCTGCACTACTGTTCTATAAAAGGCTGTTTCTGACAGCAGGTGTGACACAGCTGATGTACCGGCTAAACACACCTATACCAACTCAGCAGGATGCATGTGTGACGAGTCTGTAAAAAGGTTGTAATACAGGGACGAACAGAGATCTCTGGAGGTTCCAGTGACATTCTAGCTAAGGGATAAATTGTCCATGGGGAAAAAATTGTGATGAATAGATTGAAGGCAAAGATCTTCTCCCACAATAATGTGGAGTTGTTATTACTCTTTTGTTTCTAAATCTGAACATTTTCCTAGAAGAGTTGCTACGACAATGGACATAACATGAGGTCATCTCCTTCAGGTGCTGCAGAGAGAGAGATAAGAACATGATCCAACCATAAGAAGCAGTGTTACTGTACATTACAGAGGAACGTTTGAATTCAAGAGACTTCCTAGTCCTGTCCACGCTTCAGGACAAACACTACTAATGCACTACTAAGTCTCAAATACTCCTCTAGTAAAGGGAGCAAAATTAGTTTTTTAAAATAATCTTTCAATATTAGATTTTTGGGTGAGGTTAACAAGGTTTTCAGAATGAAGCTGCCCAGAAATTTATGTTTGGAACCAATTAACTCATTTAACATTTTATGTCAGTGTTGTTAAATGGAGTTTTATGCAAATTGAGTACGTTATGTTAACATTGTTTGGTGGTATGAATATTTGTCCTGTATTTCAAATATTCCCAAGAGAGCTGAGAAGGGGAAATTTGCTATTGTTTGGCAATATTCCAGAAAACTAATTACCTAAGAGAGGATTTATGAAAGACTGCATAGATTGTTGTTCTTCACATTCTTTTGAAAAGGTGAGATTTTGATTGAAGTATTTTTAAAATTTCTGTGCCTCCTATACATTGTTTTGGAGCTGAGGATGTCTCTTGCCATTTTCCCCAATTTTTCTTGCAAATAGTTACTCATTGTATGAGTCTGTTTTCATGGTTCTGTAAAGAACTGCCCAAGACTGGATAAGTTATAAAGAAAGGAGGTTTAATTGACTCACAGTTTCACATGGCTGGGGAGGCCTCAGCAAACTCATGGCAGAAGGGAAAGCATGCGTGTCTTACATGGCGGCAGGTGAGAGACAAGACAGCAAAGGAAGAAGAGCCTTTTATAAAACCATCAGATCTTGTGAGAACTCACTCACTATCATGAGAACAGCATGGAGGAAAACAACCCCATGATCCAATCACCTCCCACCAGGTCTCTCCCCTAACATGGGATTACAATTCCACATGAGATTTGGGTGGGGACAGAAAGCCAAATCATATCGCTTATCTTTTCAGACTCAGTACAATTGTCACTTTTGTTATGAAGCCTTTTATAACCCTCCTCTGCAAAATAGACCATGCCTCTGTGCCATTTATAAACACAATAATGGCATTGTTACTACCTCATTACATTTTTTATTGAAATGCCTGGTTACCCTGGTAGATTAGTAATTCCTCCTTGGTGTGGGCCAATGTCTTATTTTCTTTATACCTACAGTACCCATAATCAGTCTTTGAACCTAGATCTCATTAAATGTCTGTGGAAGGAAGGATGAAAGGAAAGCAGGAATGGAGGGAGGGAAGGAGAATGGGAACAGCGGGAGAAGAGAGGAAGAAAACATCATTACTCTCAAGCTAGGGGAATTTCATAATCCTGGAGAATAAAAATGTAGGGAGGAAGAAAGAGCATAGGACTAGAATACAAGCTTAAATTCCACAGTTTCTGTGACTTTGAGCAAAAGCTAAATAAACCTTGGGTTTTTTGGTAAAATTACAAGGATGTTAAAATTAAATGAAATAGTATATATGTATGAAAGCACGAGACACATAGTAGTTTCTCAAAGATTTAATCATTGAATATTGGTTCAATAAACTATCAACTAATTATCTTTTAAAATTCTGAACAAAATAAAATAAAGCACACTTGGCAAAGACTGCCTTCAGAATTTCTGTGTATGAAGATAACTTTCTTGTAAACATCAATTTATTTTTGTACTGCTAAAACAATAGCAACAGCGTTTTCTCAATAGAATGCCTCCCAAACAGCTTACTTTATACACTGACTTTTCCTGCCAGAATTAATTTTAGGGGGTAAGACATTTTTTAAAGTCTCTTTAGTCCATGAAAATGCATCGTTTACATAAAAATCCCTAAGCTCGTTAGTAAGGCAGAAACTCATATTTAAGCAATTAACCATAAAAATAGAAAACTGATCAGAAGCACAATGAATTGGATTGGCAGATTTCTGTTTCCACACTGCAGAAACCCATTTTATCTTTAGCTCTAATGTGCATCTCCAGGAGAATCTCATCTTTATCAAACTATTCTTCGTGTATATTTCTTTGAGACCCCTGTCATCACAATCTGTTGTGATTATAAGAGAAGACAGCTTCCCCTTCACCCTGTTGCTTTTCATACACTACTTAAAGCACCCATGCCAAGATTCCAGTAGAAAAAGAGAACAGGAAGAGATGTGCATTTAAGTGCTATAATCTGGTCCTATGTAACTATTTGACTGCCCTTTCTGAACCACCTTCTTAGTTCCTATCTAGTGAACCTCTCCTTTCCTTTACATCTGAATACTGCATGTGTATCTTCTTGCTCCTGTTTTTTTCTGTGCGTTTGCTAATATAACACTATTCTCTCTCTCTGATGTTCTTCTTGTTCTTTTCCATCCTTCAAGACCCAACCTAAGCTCTAATGGGCTGCATTAAGCTCGTTCTCCCTAATCTCTGTTCTGAGTTTATATATATATACCTAATAACGAGCACATTGTTCAAGGCAATCTTATTCTTTAATAATTTATTTTTAAAACTTACCATTTTATGCCAGATGGTTTGTGGCGTATTCTGTCTTTCATAATATGTGTATACTCTTAGAGAAATGAACTCAATTTCAGCGCATAGATAGGCACTCAGAAAATGATTGATTTTTTTTTTTTTTTTTTTTTTTACTAATTGAAGGGGTTTTCAATACTTGACCTGAAGGCAGACCTCACATAAATACGTATACATATGCATTCTGTTTGTCATCAGAAAAGCAAAGTGTACATTGTAAAACATCTAAGTTCAAATATGTTTTGTCACTTACTACATTTGTAGACTTGAAAAAAATTACTTTTAACGTTGATTTTACAAACTTAAGAAAATAATACCTGCCAAGAAGCCATTTTCTTAACTGTAAAATGAAGATAATAATTGTATCTATATCATAAATTTAATTATGAGAATTTAATGAGATAATAATAAAATAAAACATTTCAGAGCTGTACTGGGCACACAGTAGGTGTTTAATACATTTGGCTATTATTGATATTATTATGGTTCATAAGTGTGTAATGTGACTAACATGTCCTGTGTACTAATTAGCACATGGTAGAACCACAATAAATGACAATTCCCTACCTTCTGCTTTCTTCCTTTCATGCTCTTTTTCCTTCTAAAATTTGAGAACTCCAGCAGATTTTTATAATCAATATCATAAGTGAACTTACAGTGAATCTTTCCAACTCATTTTCGCAGCAGGAAAATAGCTGATGTATTATTGACCTCTCTTAATATGCTGAAAACTGGTATTACAATGCTGGGGAAAGATGATGCAGCAAATATGGTTCATCCATTTGTTCTAAATATTGATGGAATAACTACACCAGACATTACTCCAGCCCTGGAAGCATAGCAGTGGATAAGGCAAACAAATGTCCTGTGTGTATTGAGCTTACATTTTAGTAGGATAGAAAGATGGTAAACAAACAATCAGATAAATAACAATTTCAGGTATTGACAAATATAAGAAAAAGAGAAACAAGACAACATACCCTAATACTAGGAGGGGTGGGGTGAAGTGGCTATGGAATCATTTCGTGGGAAGGTGACACTTGAACTGAGATCTGAATGATGAGAAGGATACACATATGCAGCAATCTAAGAAATAGTATTCCAGAAGGAGGGAACAACAGTGTAAAAACCCTGAAGCAAGAAAAGATTTGAGCTCATTACAATTTATCAGATGTAATAATACATTGACGAGGAACAAGTCAAATACGATAACTGCACTTCCTGGATATATGGCATTCGGGTATTTTTCATCAAGTCTTGAGTTCCAGCTATGAACCTGCACCTGACAAGGGAATACTATGTGTTAGTTTACACTGTGCATTCTGCAAACTCACCATTCATGGCATGATACCAAATGGTTCCTATTAGAGAGAGGGACATCAAGCACTTCTTTTTATAGCCACTTTCTCTCTTTTAGGACAGGATGCTGTAAGCCTGCATTTTCTTATTCAGCAAGATTCCCCATCCAAGACCTTATTTTCAGAATTACATCAATAATAATTTTCCTGTGATGGCCCATCATATTTGAGATCCAGTTCATTGGTGTTTTTATAGCTGATTAAACTTTTCACTCTCTGTATCTTAGCTATAATGTGCCAACAGTTTTTTCTACATTGATAACCTCCCAATGCAGAGGTGCAGTAATTAAGCATCCTGTTTTGACAGAATTGTTACAATACTGGCATTTAGAAGGACAGAAAAAAAGAAAGGAGTTAAAAATCTATTTATTTTCCTAATGTTCAGTGTTTATGTGTGCAGTAGATGCTAAATACCTGTATACCCAATGCTCTGCAAATAAGTGGATTAGAGGAATTGCTTACTGTAATATTTTTTATCAGTATAAATAAGACTTCTAAAATTATGGTACAGCTAATTTTTCATCTAAAAAAATAAAGTGCCTTTTAAAAACAAGGTCTAAAACAATAGTGAAAATTGGTGCTGTTTTAACATTTATTGTTTTTTTCCACGTGAATGGAGAATTAAATTACAACGAAAGTTATTGATAACATACTATTGGCAAAGTAGCACACTATATACTTTAAGAAAAAAATTAATTATTGATCCTTTCTGTTCTGGGAGTTCATAGTCTGGAAAAAGACAAGATGTAAGATATAAACCTGAAAGACTATAAAATATTGACCTGAAAGTGATTTTTTAATAAAAGAGAATCAAAGAAAATGTTTTGGTGGTCTGGAGTCAGGATTGATTACGTTTCATAGAAAAGGTGGCATTTGAACAGAACATTAATTGAAAAAACATGGTTTTTGATCAAAAGTGTTGAGACAGGAAAATATGAAGATGAATGGAGTAATTCTGTAGGACGATACTGAAGAATTCACTAGTGATATAAGTGTGGAAAAGAAGTGGCCTTTTTAAAACTGCTAGGTGAACAAAGTGGAAAGTATGCAACAAGGCTTTTGGTTGACAGTCCCCAAATCTCCCCAGGTGGTGACATTATTGTTGTAACAAATTTTACTTTTCTTTCTCCCTTCCTTCCCTCCTCCCTCCTCCCTCCTCCCTCCCTCCTCCCTCCCTCCCTCACCTTCCTTCTTCCCTTCTTCCTTCCTTCCTTCCTTCCTCCTTCTTCCTTCTTTCTCCTCTCTCCCGGCTTCCTCTCTCTCTCCTTTAAATTCAATTCCTTTGATATAAACATATTGTTCTAACTAGGTGCTGAGTTAAATAATATTAAAAATAGACCTCCATCATTGCTGCTCATTGATTATATTTATTTATATACTCTTGTGAGGGAGACAGAACAAAAACCCAATCTAAAATAAGTAAATTTAAAGAATTATAAATCATGTAAAAATTATTGAGGAAAATAAAAAAGAGTGAAATTCAAGAAGTATTACCTGCTTTGGATAAAGGTAGTAGAGAAAGGTTTTCTAAAGATTGGCGTTTAAAGCAAGTCTTTTTAAAATAAGCAGAAATAATACTTTTAAAGAGATCAAAGGCTGTAGATGTGTGGTATTATTTCTGAGGGCTCTGTTCTGTTCCATTGGTCTATATCTCTGTTTGGTACCAGTACCATGCTGTTTTGGTTACTGTAGCCTTGTAGTATATTTTGAAATCAGGTAGCATATGCCTCCAGCTTTGTCTTTTGAGCTTAGGATTGTCCTTGGCAATGTAGGCTGTTTTTTGGTTCCATATGAACTTTAAGCAGTTTTTTCAATTCTGTGAAGAAAGTCATTGGTAGCTTGTGATGGGGATGGCATTGAAACTATAAATTACCTTGGGCAGTATGGCCATTTCCATGAATATTGATTCTTCCTATCCATGAGCATGGAATGTTCTTCCATTTGTTTGTGTCCTCTTTTATTTCCTTAGGAGATATACCTAATGTAAATGACGAATTAATGGGTGCAGGAAACCAACATGGCACATGTATACATATGTAACAAACCTGCATGTTGTGCACATGTACCCTATAACTTAATGTATGATAATAATAATAAAAAAAAAGGAGATCAAAGGAACATTCCAAGAAGAGGAAATACTATTTGCATAGACCTTGAGCAAGGTTAACCATTTGGCCTATTCAGGATATTAGAAGAAAATAGGAATGGATGGAGAGAAGTTAACCATGGGGAAAACGTTAGGCAGAGACCAGAATATGTGGTAATTTAAACTGGGTTTTTAATGAAAAGGGGAAATCAGTCACTAATGAATTATAATATTAAGTGCTATTCCTGGTATGAAAACAAGTCAGTGGGAGTGAGAGTAAGAGTGAAATTAGGGAAAGCAGCTAAAAATTGTATCTCAAGCAGGAGATGCAAGTACACTATGATATCATCAGTGTATGATCTTTAATGGTGATAGCAAAACTGATTGAAGGTGGGACCAGGTATTAAAATCCCCAGTTATTTTTCTATGACTCAAAATCTGGAGATAAGACACTTTGAATTCCTCTTGACAGCAATCAGCTAACTACCAATTTGTCGAGGGCACCACATTGACACCCTTGTCACCTTCCTGTAATGTGCAAGTCCATAAAGAAATAGTTTCTGAGTCACTACTTTTTGACCTCTATTTACACTTTTATGCAATCAGTCTTGTGACACAGCATTTATAGTGAAATCTTTATCAATCCCATTAACAATGTAATATGGATAAATGAGAGAGAGCAATCAATACACAGGGAGAAATATATACCACCTAACTTGGCCTCAACCACATACAACTGAGGCCTCAGTCTCTGGAATGAAACCATAAGCTCTGATCCAACGTCAACTTTCTTTCCTATACTCCTTAGAGCAATATTTCCATTGGTATCCTTAGTTTCTTCTTGGCAGGTATTCTGATTTGGATATTTTCAATAAGTCATTTTATTTCTAAACCTTCTACTCACCAGCATTCTGTTCCCAATGACAGAACACCTAAAGGCTTGAGGTATCTATAACTTAGCCTTTATATGCAATCATCCTGGAAACTTAGAAACCATTGTCCTTTCACCCAGAAAAAAAAAAAAAAAAAAGAAGACACAAACAAACAAACAAAAACCACCCCCCTTCTCATCAGACCTCAGATCATCTCAGTCACAAATTTTCAATCTGAGATACTATGTTATGAACATAATCTCATAGAGCTGTCCTTAGAAAGCAGACAACCAAACAAAACAGATTCCAGGATCCAATAAGAGTTAAAAATACTACATGCTATAGTCACCATCTCCCACTTTAGAGATTCATGATGCATTTTAGCATATAGAAGTTTTGTGAAATCTTACAGTAGACAATCTTGAATTTTAAGTAACCCAGTATTTGGCAAATTCACTTAAGGAAACTACTCTGCGAATACCTACTAATGTTCTTCTGAATAGAATTCTGCAAAATATGCCTTGGAAATGCTGTTGTATTATTTATTGCTATTTTTATCCATATGTCTGATGAATTAATTAATTAATTTTGAGACAGAGTCTTGCTCTGTCTCCCAGGCTGGAGTGCAGTAGCGCGATCTCGGCTCACTGCAACTTCCACCTCCCTTGTTCAAGTGATTCTCATGAGTAGCTGGGACTACAGGCACAGGCCACCACACCCAGCTAATTTTTGTATTTTTAGTAGAGATGGGGTTTCACCATGCCAGGCTGGTCTCAAACTCCTGGCCTCAAGTGATCCACCCTCCTTGGCTTCCCAAAGTGCTGGTATTACAGGTGTGAGCCATGGCATCTGGCCAATATATCTGACTAATTTAAATCACTATGGTAGCCATGAGGGCTGCTCACCAATACTTCTCATTCTCCATTTTTTAGATCCACATGTGGATTTTACTTTCCCTTTCCTTTTATGTTAAGCATGGACATATGACTGCTAGAATTAGCAAAATGTGGGCAGAAGTATGTCACTCTCAGAAATAAGAATTTGATTTCTGGTACAAGTCTGTCCAGAGTTCTCCTGATCATGCTATGAAGAAGTGCTTATCATTTCTATATTGTGAATGACAAAACTAATTTTCAGAGAAAGCTAGGGAAGGATTCTAATTTGTGTATTTCAAAGTCCATACTTTTTCTACCACATCTTGCGGCCTGAAGTTTATATTATATCACACTAAGAAAATGTTAAGGTTTATATGCCCCTATAATCTTCCAAAATGAAATGTTATTATTTTAATGGGTTTAATTTTGAAACCATTATTCATGCAAAATTCAGTACACTACTCCACCTACTTATGTTTTCATTAGTGTGTCTTCAGTGAAAACCAACATTACTCATTTACCAACAGCAAAAAACACGCATCTATGCATTTCTTCCTGTGAGTTAATAGAAAATGATGAAATATATGTCCTTCCATTATTAAAGTACTGAAACCAATTAATGAAACCATGCTGATTGAAGACAGTAGGATGTCTGCTATATATCTCTTTTGGAGAATTAGACAAACATTCAGGAAATTTTGATTCCTGCTTTTTACTTTAATTTCCTGTTGTGTTTGGGAAAGTCATCAAATTCTTTCATTTGTAATTTCGTCATTTGTAAGATAAGGATAGTAATGTCTGCTTTGAAAATGTCATAGGTTATTTTTATTTATACATTTATGAAAATTAAATTTATACACTTATGAGATTACATAAAGACACATGCACATACAACCACTTTGAACCTAAAAACACTATTAATATGTATTATTATTATTATTCTCTTGTAACTCATTACTCTTTTTATTATTTTCATCCAAACTACTTATTATAACTATAGTCATTGTCTTCTATAATGACCAAGGAAAAATAAAAAATTTTCACTATTTCAACAATACTTTTGCCAATATCTTAAACTCTCAACACTAAATTAACAACTGATCATTTCCTGTTAGCTGAATCCTACTAACTGAGCACTGCTGGAGAAAGTCATATTACAAAACAGATTTACATCATAAAATGTATGATAACCAGTCTCACATGGGCCTTGAACATTATACAGATGTTTACCTTTACCATTTCTCTCACATTCTCCTTAACCGTTTTAAATATTACCAATTCTCCTAAAACTCTGATATCCCCACTTGACCCATCCAATCATACACACATATATTTTTGTTCACAGGTGATGCAACCTCATCTTCCACTTCACAGAGGAAATTATTTTCAGTGTAAATGCATTAAGTGCCTATTAAATAACAGGCATTGATTTAGTTGCTGGGAATACAGTTATCCAGCAGACATATAATGTCCCTGGTTTTTGAGTCTTTATAGTCAAAGAAAAAAAAAAACCAGACAATAAATATGGTTAACAAATAAACATATGGTTAGAGAAAGTTCTAGAAGAATAGACAGACATGGATTGATCAGTATCATAAATTCAGGTAGTGATGTGTTTTGAGGACAATAAACCAAAGTAATAAGATAACAATATGTGTACCTTATACACAGTGATCAATAAAGGCCCTTCTAAGGAGGAGTCACTTGAGCAATGAGGCAGAGACCGCTGATTATTTATCCTAATATCAGTAATTCCATCTTAGTAATAGAGCTCTACTTTTTATTGGGCACATGATCACCAAGGAAAAGTAACACATTTTCTGTACTCTTCTGTAGCTAAGTGTTGCTATATAACTAAGTTGCAGCCAGTGAAATATAAGAAGTGCCCTTGGGTACTACTGGAAGCTCTTCTTAAAAGGGAGGAGATGAGATATTTTTTTTTTCCACTTCCTCCACTCCACTGCCTAGATTATGTTGCAGTTGTAATGGGAAGGTATTAGCAGAAGTAGGAGAAAAGGCCTGTGGAATATTCCCATATTTGCATTTGAGATAAAACACTGGCTGCTCTCTGCAGAGACGATGGGGAGCAAAATCGAACAAGGTAACTCGTTGGGAGGTTATTATGGTCACTTTAAGGCAACATGATAGTAGTTAGGGAAACTGCAGAGGATGTGATAAAAGGGGTCGTATTTTGAATATATTTTGCAAGAAGCCAACAAGGCTTGCTAAGAGTTGAATGTGAAGAGTGGCAACTGGGAAAGAGATGCACCAAGGCTGATTCCTAAATTGTTGGCCAGTGAATTGTGGTGCCATTTACTCGAGTGATAAAGACTGGGGAAGAAGCAGATGTGAGGGAAAGTGGATACTGAAGAATCTTAAGTTTTATTTTAGATGTGTATGTTTAGCCTGGCACGTCTATGAGACATTTAAGTGGAAACATTGAGAAGACATTTGTGCATCTCTGAAGCCCTGGGAGTAAAATAAGTGACATACATCAAGGAGTTATAAATATACAAGTGGCATTTAAACTATGAAACTAAATAAAATCAATTAAATAGAGAATCTAGATGAAGAAGGACAGGGGATTACAGACCATGTGGCACTGCAACTTTTAGAGTTCAGACAGATTGAGGGAAGTAAACAAAGGAGTCTGAGAAGGAGAAATCTGGAAGGTATTACAGGGAAAACAGGAGGGTATTGAGTCACAAAGCTTGGCAACAAAGTGCTGCAAGAAAGAGTATCAGATGCTGTTGAGAGATTGAAGAGGTAGAGCAAAGAGAATTCATCATGAGTTTGCAAAGATGGAGAACCAAGACCTTGATAAAAGCGGTTTTGGTGAAATGGTAGGAACAAAAGCCTTCTTGGGATGAAGAGAAAAGGGAGGAAGTAATTGGCTGTTCTATGAAGAGGAGCAAGGAAATTCTGCAATAGAAGGAGGGTGATGAAGAGCGATTTGTTTGTTTGGTTGATTAGTAGGTTTATTGGTTTTGTATATTTTTATTGCTTTCTAAATAAGAAGATATTTTGAAATGTCAGCAAGCAAATTGGAGTACTCTAAGCAATAGATAAATTAATAATGTAAATAAAGGCACTCTAGAGTATACTAGAGGATTGGATCTAAAAGTAAAAAAAAAAAGCTGAATTTGCAGCCACGAGAACCGGTATCATGTCTGCTATTGATAAATATTAAATCTTCTGTTCCTAGAATAGTGATGAAGACATAGTAGATGCTTATTTATTAGATGGTAAGTAATTAAATGAATTAATGAATGCTATGTCTATAGTTTTAATCTGCATGTTTTATTATAAAATCTTTCATTCTGATTATTGCATTTTCTGCTTAAAATATCTTGGAGTTTCCCATAGTCTGTTTTAACAGGGATTGTTTAAATACAAGCCTTAAGTTGGCACAAGGACACATGGTGTGTGTCTCTGCCACATAATGGCTGGTCTCTACCTGTCACTATAGTCTCAGTTCTCTACACATCTACTTGCATCCTAGTCTACATTCACACTGATGTGAATAACTAGCTCTACAAGTACATCATGCTTTAGTGCCAAGTGTTCTCTGTTCTTGCAAAAACTCTCCCTCATCAGCACCCTGTATTTGCCGATTCCAATGCATTCTTTAGCAATCAGCTCAAACACCATTCCCCCGGGAAGATTTCTCTGACCCGCTTTTCTGAACTAGACCTTTTTGATGTTCCCAAAGCAAATGCACAAAACTCTCACAAATAATTATGATATAATATTAATTTTATTAGCTTGCTTCCATAATTAAAATTAAGCTCTAAACTAAATATGCTTTTCATCACTGAATACCAAGAACTTTACTTAAGACATTTAGTTAATGCCATCAAGTATCACAAAGATGACCATGTCATTTAATCAAACAAAAATATTTACTCTCTAAAAGTCTTCAAGAAATGGGAGTGTCTACATTGAAATTTTCCTCGTATTTTCTTGTTGCCATCTAATTAAAAATTTAAATACTTAATGGGCCTCGAATCTTAAAAGAGCTTATAATACAAATGAGCAAGATTATATAAAGTAGCACAGTATCATCATGAGTTAGTGTAGGTTTGCAAATAACAGGGTTTCCATCTGGCATTCCTTCATCCTTTGGCAAACATCCATAATTAATTACAATAGCCCTACTGAGATGGGATGTGGCCTTAGAAGCTGTTTTAGTGCAGTATTTTTATGCACACTGTATCAAAGTTTGCATAGAAAATGAAGTCTATTTTCATTCCCTGAGTTAGTACAGTGAATTGGATAAGAGTAATGTCCTGGGTAAATGGAATAAAGTTCAATTCAATGTTGATGGGAATAGGGAGATAAACTAAGGAAGGCTTACAGTATTGTGTATGCACTGGGAAAAGGGCAGGTAGGTTCATGACACCAGATAGCCGACAAAAAAACAAACAAACAAACAAACAAACAAAAAAGGAGGTGGTAAGAGAATGAAAAAGAGATCATGGGTAAATTTGAGATTTTTTAAATCTAGTATGGTCCAGTAGTTTCTTATAGAGACAGTAAAGTTTCTACAGCCCTGACATTAATCTCCATGAACATTAGTACAACTCTTAGTCATCTGGAGGGCTATAACCTGGGCCAGATGCAAAGGAATACATTGATCTTAAAGGGTCTGAAATCTGGTGCTCAGAAATATAGCTGATAATTTACTTGAACAAGGAAACACCTTAGCAGAACTCTGAGATTCCTAGTGCAAAAGAACACTATTACATAATAAAAGCTGTGAAATTCTTGAAGGCAAGAGCTTCAGTTTAACAATCACTGAATCACCTGGTATGGTTGGCATCTAATAATTGTCTATTCTAGGACTGCCAGCAGTGCCTCACAGTGATATATCTTGTTTGTGTCCCCACCCAAATCTCAACTTGAATTGTAGTTTCCATTATCCCCACCTGTCTTGGGAGGGACCCAGTAGGAGGTAATTTAATCATGGGGGCAGTTACCTTCACGTTATTCTCAAAATACTGAGTGAGTTCTTACGAGATCTGATGGTTTATAAGAGGCTTTACCCCTTTTGCTCATTCTTCTCTCTCCTGCTGCCTTATGAAGAAGGACATGTTTGCTTCATCTTCCATCATAATTGTAAGTTTCCTGAGATTTCCCCAGCCATTCTAAACTGTGAGTCAATTAAAACTCTTTCCTTTATTAATTACCCAGTCCCAGACAGCTGTTTATTAGCAGCATGAGAATGGACTAATACAGTAAATTGGTACCTGGTAGTGGGGTGCTGCTGTGAAGATACTTGAAAATGTGGAAGTCACTTTGGAACTGTGTAACAGGCAAAGGTTAGAACAACGTGGAGGGCTCAGAAGAAGACAGAAAATTGTGGGACAGTTTACAACTTCCTAGAGACTTGGAGGGCTCAAAAGATAGGAAGATTTGGGAAAGTCTGGAATTTCCTGGAGACTTGTTGAATGACTTTGACCCAAATGCTGATAGTGATATGGACAATAAAGTCCATCTGAGGTGCTCTCAGACAGAAATAAGGAACTAGTTGGGAACTGAAGTAAAGGTCACTCTTGCTATGAAAAAGACTGGCAGCATTTTGCCCCTGCCCTAGAAATCTGTGGAACTGTGAACTTGAGAGAGATGATTTAGGGTATCTGGTAGAAGAAATTTCTAAGTGATAAAGCATTCAAGAGGAAGCAGAGCATAAAAGTTTGGAAAATTTGCAGCCTAACAATGCAATAGAAAAGAAAACCCATTTTCTGGGGATAAATCCAAACCTGTGAAAGCAACCATGAAAGAGGGGGACAGTAACCTATAAAGCCACAAGGCAGAGCTGCCCAAGACTGTGGGAGCGCACCTGTTGCATCAGTGTGACATGGATGTGAGACATGTAGTCAAAAGGGATAATTTTGGAACTTTAAGGTTTAATGACTGCCCTACTGGATTTTGGACTTGTCTGGGGTCTGTACTTCCTTTGTTTGGGTGATTTTCTCCCACTTGCAACGATTGTATTTACCCAATGCCTGTACACCCATTGTATCTAGGAAATAACTAATTTGCTCTTGATTTTCCAGGCTCATAGGTGGAAGAAACTTGCCTTGTCTCAGATGAAATTTTGTACTTTGCCCTTTGAATTAATGCTGGAACGAATTAAGACTTCAGGGGATTGTTGGAAGGGCACGATTGTGTTTTAAAATGTGAGGACATCCATGAGCTTTGGGGAGGGGTCAGGGGCAGAATGATATGGTTTGACTGTGTCCACATCCAAATTGCATCTTAAATTGTAGTTCCCATAATCCCCACATGTCGTAGGAAGGACCCAGTGGGAAGTAATTTAATCATGGGAGCAGTTACTCTCATGCTGTTCTCGTGATAGTGAGTGAGTTGTCATGAGATATAAGAGACTTTCCCCTCCTTCGCTTATAATTCTTCTTGCTGCCACCATGTGTAGAAGGACATATTTGCTTCCTCTTCTGCCATGATTGTAGGTTTCCTGAGGCTTCCCCAGCCCTGTGGAACTGAGTCAATTAAACCTCTTTCCTTTATAAATTACCCAGTCTCAGTTATGACCTTATAGTGGTGTGAGAATGGATTAATACACACAGTAACAGTACAATTTCTTAATCTTCCAAAATGTCTCCTGACCATTTAGGGAATACTGGTCTCATAAATAGTCCCTAAGAAATGCCTTAGAAAGAAAAGCTTAGGCACCCAAAAATGACTGGATAAGATATAGTGTAGATCCCAGGAGTGAGCTTTGAGGAATAGATAAACAAGATAAAGATGACAAACTGGTTTGTAAATGTTATATAATCGGACTATATATGTAATATAAATAACAAAAATGGGAGAAGATAAGACTAAGTGGATAATGGAATATGGTTGCTGATGATCTCATTAGTATTGACTTGTAAGAAAAACGAAATAACAAAAGTTTAAGCATTTTTAAAGAGTAAAAAATATCTTTAAGGTAATGTTTGTCATTAAATTTCAGGAATGGAGGGGAGAAAATGAGAAAAATTGGTGCTAGCTATCTTCATTATTGTTCATTGTAAGTAGCTAATAGACATCATCCAGAAAAGACAGCGCTAGAGGTATTATATAAAGAAAGGTATTGGTATAATGAAAACCACTAAAACAAAAAGATAAACTATCCTAAAAATCAAAATAAATACCATCAACATTAAAAAAAATCGTAATGTAGTGAAAGATTAACTGTGTGCATGTGAATATATAAATATAATGCAAAATCATATGACAGAAATTAGAATTTTGAGTAGTTCATTAGTAAATATAAATGTGCCTAGCTTTATTTAAAAAACTAAAACGATGTTTAGATTGGCTAACAAATTCATATCCAACTGCTTGCTGAACACAAGAGACATACTTAATGCAAATGATTTAGAAAACTTAAAAATAAAAGGATGGGCAAAGATATACCAAGAAAATACAAATAAAAAGAAGAAGTTGTGATTCTGATATCAGACAATGTAGAATTTAACCAAACAAGAAAACTTTATAAACTAAAGACCACAATTAAAAACATAGGTAAAAGAGTTATTTATGTGCTTTAAAGAAACATAGCAGCAAATTTTAATAGGACATACCAGAATAAATTCATTATTGTTTTTCTTAAAATACATATTTCCTGACTTTCACAATGGGAAATGTTTGAAAGTAATGAGAGTTTGAGAACACTTAGTTCATCTAGTGCCCAGGTTGTGGGCCCAGAGCCCCAGAGGTAATGTCTAATCCCAGATGTGGGGAAACATATGTACTCCGTAAGTCTGTAATTTTTTTTTTTTTGCTGGAAAGAAAGGGGACGCACAAAGACATATGTTATGTCAAAGGGTCACTGTCAAACATGACCATTAGAAAATGGTCAAAGATGCACAATTGACAAAAGTTAAGCATTGAAAAAATAATAATTCAAATTGATTCAGACTCATTTCATATATAAAAGCCTGTAAAATTATGATGATATGTAGAAAGAAAGAAAGAGGTAGGAGAAAGGAGCTATCCACACCTCCCCGAATTAATTGGTTATATTAGAAGTAACAGGCCCCAAATCCTTTCTCTAACAACTTAAGAATTAAATGCTGCTCTTGGCTTTTGGCTTGGAGGAGGCCAAGGTGCAACTTTCTTTGGTCGTCCCAAATCTGGGTTCATCCGACACCAGCCGCCTCCACCATGCTGCCGAAGTTCGACCCCAACGAGATCAAAGTCGTATACCTGAGGTGCACTGGAGGTGAAGTCGGTGCCACTTCTGCACTGGCCCCCAAGATCGGTTCCCTGGGTCTGTCTCCGAAAAGGTTGGTGAT
>NW_016803902.1:3800727-3822587 GCF_001698545.2 Rhinopithecus bieti
CAACGGGTGACTGGAAGGGCCTGAGGATTACAGTGAAACTGACCATTCAGAACAGACAGGCCCAGATTGAGGTGGTGCCTTCTGCCTCTGCCCTGATCATCAAAGCCCTCAAGGAACCACCAAGAGACAGAAAGAAACAGAAAAACATTAAACACAGTGGGAATATCACTTTTGATGAGATCGTCAACATTGCTCGACAGATGCGGCACCGATCCTTAGCCAGAGAACTCTCTGGAACCATTAAAGAGATCCTGGGGACTGCCCAGTCTGTGGGCTGTAATGTTGATGGCCGCCACCCTCATGACATCACAGATGACATCAACAATGGTGCTGTGGAATGCCCAGCCAGTTAAGCATAAAGGAAAATATTTCAATAAAGGATCATTTGACAACTGGAAAAAAAAAAAATTAAATGCTTTTCTTACTGGAATTGCTTTTCAGGTTGCACAAATCATGCTATTATATAAATACTGAAAAGTTTTTCTTTGTTAAAATAATTATAACTAATAAATGTAGAAGAAATGATAGAATTATAAATATTTTGCAATTTCCTATTTAATCATTGGAGCTGGCACCAATCATTAAAAACAGGAGACAATCATGGGAAATGCTGATGAGATAAAGAATAAGAGGATGGGGCTGTCACACCCTGAACTCACAGGTAAATCATAGCATCACAAGAGACAGTCATATATTTTGTTTCTCTTGATGTGGTGAATATATTTAGCACCATCTATAAAATATTCTTACCAAATGGTTGAACCTGATTCTAATAGAATGTCAGTCACAAGAGCTCATTTCCAGTTTTCAGGAAATAACGTTAGAAAAAACAAAGACATATCTTCAATATTGAACATCCTTCAAATTGGCTGACCTCTTTTGTTTTCTTTTTACATAAATCGATAGTATAAAAAAAATGAAATGTACTACTCCAGCATTAAAGAGGTTCAGATTCATAACAACCATATGTAATGATGGACATGGGTTGAACCCTTATTTAAGCAACCCACATTTTAAGTTGTAAGAAAACAACTGAGGAAATATGATTATAAACTGGGTATTAGGTGGTTACACAGATTAGTTTTTAAAAGAAAAAACAAATAGAAAAGAAAATTGAATATAAAGATACAGATAAAACAAGTGTGGCAAAACCTAGATAATTCTTGAATCTGAAAGTTGTGTTTGTGGGGCTTTTCACACTGTTGTCCTTATTTTGTTAATGTTTGAAAATCTTCAGAGTAGTTTTTACTAAAAGGAAATAATTAAAAGGAAAAGTTCTCATCTGTTTAATAGACTTTGAGAATATTTAAAAGAATAAGGCTTCTATGGAAACACAAAGCTCTAATTAGGAGCACAGAATGATGGCTAATTTGTTTTCAGAAGTAAAAAGTACCCAGCACATCAAGCCATTTTTTATAAACCTACTCAAATTGTAATGCAACTGCTAACCTTTGTAAATGGGATTTTTTAAATAAAAATGTGCCCTGAGGCAATTTATATTTATTACCATGTCTATGGCTAAAACCAAGGAAACCAAATTCTAGTTACAAGAAAGATTTCACTTCCCTTCTTCGTGAGCCTAGTGTAAGGGAGATTGGTGACTTTCCGTTTCTCTCCATTTTTCCTTTTGTAATAAAGCATTTAAGTTTATTTGTTAGCAAGATCTGTTCTGCAGTCAGAAAAGCTCTGGGGAAGATTTGGGCTTTAATGCCAGCAAGTGGAATCATGGATGGCGATGTTGATCTAGCGTTTGGCTTGTAAGGAATGCTGAGCCAAATAATCCTGCAGTATTCTAGACACATCTTGTGGTATAGTTTGTCTTTCTGTCTATTCACAATCAAAAATAAATCACAGGATTGGCTTACCTAGCAACAGGCAATGGGGTGTTGAGTTCTAGAGAAATCAGAAAGACTTGATCTATGCTATTGAATGTAACTAACCTCCAGAATTCTGTTCTAACTCATTAGGGTGGGCATAGGTGGCTTGGACTAAGTGAAAATGCAACATCAGTGAAATTTGTCATTCAGCATCTGCTAACCTCCTTGGCTTTCCTCTTTCCATTATGATGTTCCCCTTTCTTTTAGCCAAACATAAGCTTTCCTGCCCTGTTTAGTCTGTGGCAATGAAAAAGTTGTGAACATATTTATTACAAGTGTCCATGACATCTCATAGACAAATCTTCCCAGGACTATTGACATTTTAAAAGTATTCATAATTGATTCAAAGTGGATAGTAATCTGTTAGAGGGATTTTGGTAACCAGCACACACTACATATGGAAAAGAGGAAAACCCATACCTAATTATGATAATAGCTAATATTACTTGGGCATAGACTATGTGTCAGTCATTTTCATGCATAATTAATTTAATCCTCACAACAACCCTGAGGTATAAATGCTATTATCACTGAATTACAGGAAACCTAAGGCACAGAGGAGAAAAGCAGCTTGCACAGATCACACAGCAAGTGAATGTCAGGACAATGTTAGGACTCGGTCAGTTTGACTGTAAACTAGTGGTTAATATAAGCCTGGCAATGTGCTAAGCACTTTGAATTATATACTGACTCCTCTGCCTCTGTGACTTGTTGCTATTGTTTGTTTTGTCATTTATTTAGTAATTTGTCTGAATTGAGTTTGTGAAGTCAATTTTCCCTGCAATGTGCAGCCTCAGATGTCCCTTCTCAAAATTGTTCTCCTTGTTTGTGTCTTTTAGCTCAGTTTCCTGAGATTAGCCCCTGAGTCCATAAACCCCAAATATTGGTTACAGGTTGTGCTTCAGCCCCATTGGTCAGTTAAATGTTCACTCATTACATCTGCATATGTGTGTGTGTGTGCATGTGTGTGTGTGTGTGTGTGTGTGGCTTGGATATTGCTTTCACAATTCAGGAAGTTTATGTTTCACATTCAACCAGGAACTAATAGCTCAGAAGTTTCCTCTCCACTTATTCATGAGAGGGCTCAGGTTTGGCCATGCACAGTCTTCAAGACCACCAGGGAGGAGAGTGATTACTTTTAAGCCTGGTTTCTAGGTATTGCCCCTGGATCAGAGGATTACATTGTTCAGCTAGTGATTAGTTAGATGTTGTGCTCAAGCCCGTTGAGTTAGTGAGGCTTCCCCCTCTTGCTGATGGATCTCTGTGTTGCTTAGGGAATTCTTTCCATTCTGCCCCATGTCCCATTCTGATTACCTGAAATGAATGCAGCCTAGTGTACACACACTCCCTTTCAGATCCCCAGGGATAAGTGTGATCCCAAGAGGTCTTTCCTTGGCTGTCTCTTTTTCTGTTACTACTTCTGGCTAGTCTTCCATTTTTAATTTCAATAGGATCATAGAACTACCAGCTACTCTTAATTACTTGTTAACAAAATCTGCATTTATCTTTAGCCATGAACTCCCTCATGCTTGTCCCAAATAAAGTCAGTCCTTTTAGTCAGAGCTGTGAAGCTGAAAGCTGGGAGTTGGGAACAGCAGTCCTTTGACTCCTTTACTTTACCAGCACTCGGGGTACAGCAGCCTTTTTATCTTCTCAGCTTGTCCTTCCCAGCATAAAACCTCTATACCATAAACAAGTTGGTCCCCAAGATTTTTGACTTGTTGTGTCTAAGGCAGGGCTTCTGTCCAATGAGTGGAAACTTGGGTGAGGGAAGGGAGCCTCATTCCTCTTGACCATGCTCACCCGAAATAAAACTTGTAACATGAAGTTTGGAGGGCAGATCTAAGAGATGCCTGTGGCCCGCTCTTCTCAGAGTAAAACTGTTGGTTGCCCGAGACTAAAAATTGCAGGAACAGACAGCCTTACTTCTTGGCCATAAGCACCCAAAATAAAGCACCTGAACAGGCGGTTCTAAATCTGAGAGCTGATGGGGAAGCTGTGCATGGGATAGGAGCAGGTCCTGGCCTGGCCTGGCCTAAATGCAGCGGCTTCTCACTCTTCCTGTTCAGATTTCATAGGGCGTCTTGTACACCTGTTTCTCCATTTGATGCATGCTGTTAGGACAGCTTCCAGAGATTTCAGTGGATTGTTTATGTTTTATAATTATAACTAGTTAGATGATGTTTTTCTCCAGGGAGATAATCCAGCAACCTCCTCGCAGCCATTCTGGAAGTCCCAAGTCCTGCCTCTAGAGACTAAATGAAACTTACTTTTCTCTTTTTCACTTCTCTCACATCTCTGTTAAATGACAGGTTGGCTAGTCAACTTAATGAATTACTATCTGCCACTAGTCATATCTGAAATAAAGTGGGAAAAAAGGAAATGAGGAAAAGAGAAGGTAATAGAGATGAAGGCAGGAGGGTGGGAAGTCAGGGAGAGAAACCGGGGAGAGAAGAAGCAAAAGGTGTAAGCATCTTTAAAAGTTATAAGACCTCTTGCCATCAACAATCTTATTTTTGGCTGACAGTAATCTCACAGAGGAAGGCAGGGTAGGAATGATTACTTCATCCTTTACAGAGAGAATATCAAGGCCAACAAAGATTGGAGATTAGCTTAAAGTCACATGGTACATGGCAGAGTCCGGAGAAGATCCAGGTCTTCTGACCCCTGGTCTTGCATCCCTTCCACTACACTCTGAGGCCCAGGTCACTTCCTGGAAAGAGTAATGAGAGGCTGTCTGGTACTATAGCAAGCCCATCTAGGAAGATAATTTGAGGAAAAAGAGCTTTCTGTACTTTATCACGGAGGTGGCTACTGTATACATGTCAAGTCACTCTTCTTTTTAAATATCTTGTCTCTTGGAGTTTGGGATGACTGTTTACTTTAGATGAAAGCACCCCCTTAAAGATCATTCTAAGGAGTCACTGAAATGCAGTGCTTTCAAAAATTAAACAAGACACACTTTACATTTTCCAAACATCAGACAACTACTAACCCTCACTCTTAGTCCTCTGTGAGGACAAGTGATAACACAAGTCACACAGATGCCTTTCTCCCTCTTTAGATCCTCTTTAATACCTGGAAATTGTGTATGTTTAAATTTTCTGACTGCTCTAGGTAACAGTGGTTCTTGCAACTCTTCAAATCTCTTTTTTTCCCCCTTTTTAATCAGAAATCATGATGCTGCCCTGAGAGTCACCTTTCATGCAGAGTGAGAAATCTAATAACCAAAAGCTTTTCTAATTTTTGCCCTCATTTCCAACTTAGGAACAACTGGATAAAGCCAAATATGCACACCTAATCAATCACGTACGATGCCCTGCTTCTAGTTAGCTTGTGTATAGCTTCTCCATGCCAGCATAACCAAAGCTTTCCTTTTTTTCCACTATAAAACTTTCTCACTCGTCTGCCTGCCTTGGAGTTTTTGCCAGAATAAGAGATGGTGGCTGATTTCCTTGCTTTAGCAAGCTCTGAATAAATAGGTTTTGCTTGTTTTCATTGTGGTGGGCTTCAGTTATTTCCTATATCATGGATTCAAAATGCTTTACAAACCATGAAGTAATATTAAAAATGTTATTATGGTTACCATAATCTGTTACTTCCCAAATTGTGGACCATACAACCAGAAAGGACGTTAAACATTTCCTAGTTTTTGTTTGTTTGTTTGTTCTTGTTTTATTTTCCTTCAAATGAAAATCCAGTGGGTGTTGAAAAGGCCAAACAACATGTATCTTCCTCGTATTCTAGTTCAGGTCTTGCAATGCCCACTCAAAATGTACTAATTTAGTCGAATTACCTAATTATTCAAATGAAAAAAGTAAAGCTCAGAAAGAAGTAGCTTGCCCTGAGTCACAGAGTCAGTTACTAGAATCTTCCTTATTTTCTAACTTCCTTTCAATGATAACTTCTCAGACACATTATGTCAATGCATTATAACACTGGGAGAGCTGTATGTCCTGCCAGGTAAACAGGGCTGCAGGGATTTACAAGCTCTCTGGAAAGAATTGCAATTATATGGAAAGAGAAAGGAAAGGAACAAAAGGGTGACATCTTGGCAAATAAAGGACATATACCCACTCATCGCCTGAACAGAATAACTTTTAACATTAAAGGAAGCAGCTAGAGCTCAACTAGTTCCCTTTTATCTTCAAAATAGTGGGAACCTCCCTTTTCTATAATTTAAAAGAGTAAAAGGTAAGAAAGGGACAAATAGACAATGTGAAGGGAGATCAAGTGCTATATAGACAAAGCTTATGAAGAGGCAGCCTTGTCTGGATGATGGTGAATGTGTTGATGCATTGATGTGCATGGTGCTTGGAGACTAAGAAAGAAAATGCTGAATGAGCCTGAACAGCAGTGCACGTTAAGTGGTGTTGATGGATTTGAGTTATAAATTGACTGAGGAAAAGTCGTTGCAATAGATAGCTCATGCTGGGGTTCTGAATGTATTTCTAATTGTAAATAAGGAACATGACTAGGCAACCTACATTATGCTGGTCATCATTCTCCTTATCACCATCCATATTTCCCCCAGCGGGGAGAAGGAATCATGTGGGAAATTGAGGAGAATACAAGTCAAATCGGAGCCTTCACTTTCCTGGCTATGCTCTGGGCTCCCTTTGTGCCACTTTGTGTAGATTATAGAAACATTAAAATTTTGATGAGGGTCATTTCATTGGACTATGAAGTTCATATTTTATATTTATCCTTTAAATTATGTATCCTTTTTAAATGATGGGTTGTGAATAGGAACCAGACTCATTCAAGCTATGCCAGACTGGGTTTTCTAAGGCAAGTACCCATTATTGTTGGGATGCTTCCTCATTAATAACTCTCAAAGAGTAGCCTATAACTGAGCCTCTGGATAACAATAAGTCACATGCACATTTTCAGTGAGAGTTATAATTTTTTTCATTCTCATTTTAATAAATCTACGAAGTTTAATCTTTGTTTTTCCTGTTCCACTGATAAGACCTGTATAGTTTCATTTTAGATATTCTGTTTATTCTAGATTGTTCCTGCCCTCAGTGTTAAGGAAACTTATAAACTCATAAAATATTATTAGGTCAAACTGGAAGAAACTTAAAAAACTATTTATTCAATATTTCATTTTATTTCACGAGAACATTTATATGAAAAGATATTAAGTGAGTAGGCCAAATTTGCAGAAATAGTTTGTGCTACTGCATGAACCAGGCTTCAGGTAGCTTCATAAACTCATTCTAGTTGACAAAGAGGGCTAGCTATCCCCATTAAGGGAAAATGACATTTTAAATTAACTTGCCAAAAAAAATGTTCGTTGTGTCTAGAAGTCTCATTAGGTGTCAATTGTGGCAGATATGTTGTGGAAAATTCTTGTGACAAAATTAAAGTGAATGCTTGGAAGTCACGCCCTATAGGAAGAAAATAAAAATTGGTTTTCTAATCAAGTGGGCATATATAATTTAGGTGGTAAATGACCAAATGACATGCATTTCTGTTTTTTGACCAATTACAGAAGTAATTTGTAGAGAAATAACTGAAACTTTCACTTGCAAAGATAAATCTATTTATAAATAAATCTATTTGTCTGCCTATAGCATAATCATCTTAAGTTATGAACAGATAATATTCTCCCAGAGAAATGTGTGTGCACACGTGTCCCCTCCTAAGTTTACTTAGAAATTAAATAACAAATGTCAATTTGTGGCCAAAGATGTTTACTACATCAGGTGTTTATTACTTGGCTGAGAATACTCAAATGCTCACCTAAAATATGAAAAAAAAAAAGCAATAGATTAGCCATAAAACAACCTGTATTCAGAAAAAAAAAAGTGTAACCAGAGTTACAGAGCCTCCAGAAAGAGGATTTAGATCATTAAATTAAGGGAGTACTGTTCATAAAAAATCAGTATTAACAAATGAGGGTGTGTACTAGAATGCCCTAAAGAGCTACAAACAAAAATTGAGGTTCCCAGGTCCCTCCTTCAGATATTTTGACTCAGTGCATTGGAGTAAATTCCAAGAATCTATATTTTTCCAAGTTTCTCTGATGACTTTCATGCAGTCAGTCCATCTCTCAACTTTCAAGAACCACTGCATAAAATAATATTCTACTTTTCCTGAGTGGCAAATATATTCTAGCAAGAAATTACAATCAGTATTTATTAAGTATATTTTATAGCATTTAATATGAGGGTTAGGACTTTTAAATATTATTTCATTTAATATCCCCCACAGTCCTGAGAGGTCGGTATTGTTTTCTGAATTTTCTTAATGAAAGAACTGAGCTTTAAACACCTTAAGCAAAGGCCCAAGATCCCAAACTTAAGATTCTAAATTCTCTGATCTTTAAATCAAATTATGTTGCCTCTTCATTGCTACAAGTATTTTTGGGGTTTCCTCTTGGACTATTTAGTCAGCTAACTAATATTTATTGAGCATCTACTAAGGCCTGGGTAATGTAACTTAGTTATGTATGTTGACTACTCTCTTTGAGAGCTTTTTTGCTTGGATTACTCATTTAAAATGTGTTTTAATGAGTCTCTCAGTGAAGAACTAGACATCTACTTAAGCAAGGATGGCTGGTATCCACCAATGACAGTTGGTGTTAAGGACTTTGCACCAAAACGTCTTCTCAATGACGTTTAATCTCTCTTGCATTTAATTTAGCATTAACAATGAGATTGTCTATGTGATGCAATGTATAATTTTGAAGAAATAACCAACAGCAACAGAACACACAGAAAGAACACTGGACTTAACACCAGAATATCCACTTAATTCCTGGACTCTGTCACCAAGTGGCTGTCACTTAAATTCTGTACATGATGTTCCTCAAATATAACATAAGGAAATGGGACAAATGTTCAATTCTAATGATCTGTGCTTAGTATGTCTGAGAAAATATTTTTAACAGGGAGACCTTTCCGCCAGTCCTTAACCATCCTTTTTTTCTCTACACCAAAGCACACAGACTCAGACTCAAGGAAAAAGTTATCAACTGCCTTTAAAACTGAGTTGCTTCACTTCTAAATATCTACCAACGTGTCATTTGGCATATTTTACAGGTGGGATATTCAGTAAACTTATGCATTCACTCCAGAAGCAACTGCATATCAGCAACATGAGAGTTCTTTACAAGGTGTAGTTCATTTGGAAAAATATATATATTAAAAAGTTAGCAGTTAAGGCTGGTCATAGTGGCTAACACCTGTAATCTCAGCACTTTGGGAGGCTGAAGTGGAAGAATCACTTGAGCTCAGGAGGTCAAGGTTGCGATAAGCTATGATCGTGCCACGGTGCTCCAGCCTGGGAAACAGAGTGAGACGTCTCAAAAAATAAATAAATAAAATTTTTTAAAAATTAAGAAGTTAGCAGTTGAAATCTCTGGTGATAGATGGTTAGGGTGCAGTCAAGCTAGATGTTGGGGTAGTTTTTGGAAAGCTGTCCTTGCACAGTTAGTTGCTGAATCTGTTATCTTCAGTTAAGGCTTTGATGACCATGTGCTTCGTGAACATGAAGCTATGTAGGTAGCTCAGTTAGCTTTAGGGAAGGATGGCCCAGGTCACATAATTCATTCAACTAAAAAGACAAAGCACTTGAATGTCAGGTAGTTGGCAGTGACCCATAAGTGCTATTGCCTAATAGCTATTGGCAGTCATTTCAAGAATTCCAGAGACCCAGATTGTAGAATTCACTCTGATACAAATGAGATGCATGACCTGGGGCAAGCCTCTTCCCCTCTCTGAACCCATGTTTCCCCAGTGGTTGATTATGTATCATGAGTGAGGGCTGGGGGGCCTTCCTTGTTATTCCTGCTTACCATTAAATACTCAGCATCTAGCTCATAATAAAAGTTAAATTAGATTTTGTTGTCTTAATGAAAGGGGCTAGACTTGATGATCTCTAGGGCCCAATTAGCTCCAGCATTCTACAGTTGTATCTTTTCTGGCACATACTCACCTTCACATAGGTCCTTGCTCTAGGCAGCTCGATTTATGCCCTATATTGAAACTCAGGCAAGAGCCTCCCTTTTGGATCAGTCCCTTCCTCTTGATTTATCATCATTATACTTGTGACCAAGGCTTAAATAAATTCCAGTTATCAACCCACAAGCCTGATGCCATGCACTCTTATCCATGTTTCATATTTGTGTATTGTTTATATGTGCATTTTCATTCTTCCAGTGCTTTCACTTTACATAGATCATTACAGCGTGAATTTGAACATACTTAAAAATTCAATAATAACCCTAGAACCAAAGAAATAAAATCTTATATGTCCTATGAAGCTACCAAGAAGAGAAATATTAATAACAAAAGAGATACTTCTACAAATTTTTAAGAAACCCTGATCATACAGCTATGCAAAATTAAACAGTAATTTATTCCTGAGGTACGAGGTTAGGCGAGGTAACTACACTTTGATAAAAGTTTCATATTCAGCATAATAACAGGTGTCACCAGCTCTTAAAATCACAACTTTCACTTCTGGAAAAAAAAAATCTCATTGATCTTGCCCAATTCCTATACCTCACTGGTGAGACACTGATTCAAATAACTTATTTGCCTTTCCTAACTTCAAGTAACATAGGAGTTGCAAATTTATTTATTTATTTATTTGTTTATTTATTTATTTATTTTCCAGTGGCTGAATTCTCTGAGCTCAGGATACTATTCCAAGGACTAGTTTTATTTTAATATATATTTTTAAAAATATCCCCCAATGCCCTTTGAATAACTGGAGTAACACAGATAATGTAATTGCTTTGAGGAACTGATGACTAATAATCCCAAAGCCAAAAGAAGGCAAGGCACTTAGATAATGAAATGTCAATCAGTGTAATAGAAGTGTCACTTACTTATTACTTACCAGTGTCTGAAAAGATTGCATGGTATCTGAAGACACATCTGTTTATCAATACAATCAAAAACATTGTGCAAGCACACATACAGTACTGTGGCTCTCCTTACATGCTTCAAGATACTCCACGTACAGTTACGTAGCTACAAAGGCTGGTATGTAGAAGGTGATGTGTGCATGTGCATCTGTGTGTGTGTGTGTGTGTGTGTGTCTGTGTGTCCATCTGTCAACTTTCATGATTCTGTGAAATGCTGGCCTTCTTGATCTAACCCTGCAAAGCCTGCATCTGCAGCTACATTTTTGTAGATAACCAGGATGTTTTGTTCAGAGGAAACTGCAGTGCCCTTGACATTGAACAGTGCCAGAAATCAACTCCAAACCATCAAGCAAGGATTTTAAGTGCGTAAAAGAACATTTTTTCCATAAATATTTATAAGAAACACTGCTCTGCATGAGTGAAAATGATATGGATACGTAGTCAATAATGAAGTTGGGTTGTTATTTGTATGTAATCATGTAGAAATGGGAGAAACAAAAGGAAAGCCCTACATTTTATTAAATAATCCAGACATTGCTTCCAATATTATGTTTTTCTGCCAAGGATCCTTGCATTTTCCCTCATGCTGGCATCAGAATTTAACTTTTTCACAACCCTATATTTGAGTACTTTCAATCTCCAGAGCAAAGAGAAACTTTCTTTGTTGGAAGCAAATGACATTTCAGAAGCAACATCTTAAAATTGAAAGTCAAAATTAACAAAATCTAGGCCAGATAGCTTCACTTTAACATTCGAAGGTATTTTTTGTGTTACTCAGGCGAAAGTGACCAATTGGCCATTGTGATTTTGACACAATACATGTAAGAACATGTGTTATTTTCCTGCAGCTTCTATAACAAACCACTGCAAACAGTCAGCTTTAAACAACATAAATCTCTTGTCTCACAACTCTGGATGCCATATGTCTGAAATCAAGGTGTTGACAGGGCCCCACTGCCTCTGGAGGCTCTAAGGAAGAATCCTTCCTTCCCTCTTCCACCATCTACAGGCTCCAGGTATTCCTTGGTGGTGGTTGCCAAACTCCAATCTCTGGGTTTGTCTTCACAAAGCTTTCTTTTCAATGGCAGTGCCTTTTTCCTCATTTGCCTATTACAAGAATACATGTCATTGAATTTAGGGCAGCCTGGATAAATTAAGATAATCTTATCTCAAGATTTTCCACTGAATTATATATGTAAAAATATTTTTTTCCAAATAGAGTCACATTAACAGTTTCTGGGGGTTAGAAAATAAACTTATCTTTTTGGGGACTACCATTCATTCCACTGCAGCAGGAGTCCCCAACTCTGGGGCAAAGGACTGGAGCCTGTCAAGAACCAGGCCACACAGCAGGAGGCGAACAGTGAGTGAGGGAGCAAAGCTTCATCTGTATGTACAGCCACTCCCCATTGCTGGCATTACCACCTGAATTCTGCCTCCTGTCAGATCAGTGGCAGCATTAGATTTTCAGAGAAACACAAACCCTATTGTGAACTGTGTTTGCAAGGGATCTAGGTTGCACGCTCCTTGAGAATCTAGTATCTAGTGACCTGAGGTGGAGCTGAGGCGGTGATGTTAGCACTGGGGAGTGGCTGCAAATACAGATTAACATTAACAGAGAGGTTTGACTACACAGAGACCATCATAAATCAATTGCTTGTAGATTCATATCAAAACCCTATATAAGTGTGTGGCAAGTGACAAGCTGCATCTGGTGGCAGGCTTTGTATTGGCAAGTGAGTTGATGCACTTCAATTGTAGAGTTGCATCTGGTGGCAGGCTTTAAGTCAGAATCTGACACTTATTTTCATCTGCACATGGCCTGCCCATTATTTTATTTACCACTTCCATTCGTGCCTCTTTCCCGCACTATGTACTTGTCTCAGTCACAGTATTGGTAAACCCCAGCTAAAATGAGTTAAAAAACAAATGTCCCTGCACAGTTTCTTTGAAAAAGGGGAAAGACCCAATTATGAGACAGCAGAAGACTCTAAAACTGCCAACAAAAAGAAAGCTGCATTTAAAAGAAAATACCAAGAGTTCTACTTAAATTATGGTTTCATTGCAACGGGTGATCCACATTGTCCAAGCCCGCTTTGTATCATATGTGGCAATCGGCTATTCAATGAAGCCAGGAAACTTTAAAAACTGTTGTGCCCCATGGAGACTAAGCACCTTGCATTACAAGGCACATGTTTGAAGTTTTTCAAAAGAAAAATATACAAACACAAAGAACAGACGCAATTATTGAAGGCCACCACTTCATCAAATGTGTCTGCACTGAGAGCATCATTCCTAGTGGCTAATCGCATTGTTGAAGCTAAGAAAACTTTTACTATTGGTGAAGAGCTGATTCTGCCCGCTGCTAAGGATATTTGTTGTGAACTTTTAGGAGAGGCTGAAATTCCAAAGGTGGCACATGTTCCTCTTTCATCTAGCACCATAACTAGATGAATTGATGAAATAGTAGAGGATATTGAGGCATAATTGTTAGAGAGGATTAATGAGTTACCATGGTATGCAGTCCAGGTTGATGAGTCTATTGATGTTGACAACAAAGCAACAAGGCTTGATTTTGTACAACATATTTTTCAGGAGGATGTGTATGATATGTGCACTTTTGTTGCCAACCAACACCACAGCTGCAGAACTACTGAAGTCTCTGAATAATCACGTATCAGGAAAACTGAGTTGGTCATTTGGTATTGGTATATGCACAGATGGAGTGGTTGCCATGACTGGATGACTTTCTGGTTTCGCTACTTGGGTCAAAGAGGTCACTTCGTAATGTGAGTCTACATGCTGAGTCATCCGCAGAGAAATGCTGACTAGTCGAAAAATGTCACCTAAATTTAATAACATTTTATAGTATGTGATTAAAATCATCAACCACATTAAAGTACATAGCCTTAACTTACTTCTGTTTGCGCAGCTCTGTGAGGAGATGAATGCAGAGCACATACATCTTGTCATATACACAGAAGTGAGATGACTTTCTAAAGGTAGATGACTGATCAGAGTTTTTGAGTTACGAGAGTGGCTCCAGAGACTTCTTTAAGAAAAACAGTCACCGCTGGTAGCACATTTTAGTGGCACAGAATGGGTCACAAAACTTACTTACTTGTGTGGCATATTCAACCTGCTCAATGAACTCAATCTGTCACCTCAGGGGAGAACGATAACTGTTTTCAAGTCTGCATATAAAGTGGCTGCATTCAATACCAAACTGGAATTATGGGGGTGATGAATGAATGTTGGGATATTTGACATGTTTCAAATGTTAGAAGAAATTTTGAAAGAGACTGAGCCAGGGCCTTCTTTCTTCCAGCTGGTGCATAATCACCTATCTCAGCTTTCAAGAGAGTCTGAGCATTATTTCCCAACCACAAAAGACCCTCCAACTGGGAAGGAATGGATCTGCAACCCATTTGTGAATAAGCCAGGTGAATCGACTTTGTCTGTGCTGGAAGAGGATCAACTGCTTGAAATCGCAAATGGAGGTGGCCTTAAAAGTATGTTTGAGACAACTTCAAGTCTTTATACATTCTGGATTAAAGTCAAGGTGAAATATCCTGAGATTGCCATGAAAGCACTGAAAAACCTGCTTCCATTTCCAACATCCTATCTTTGTGAAGCAGGGTTTTCTGCAGTGACAGCAACCAAAATGAGATTACAAAGTAGACTGGACATAAGCAACACACTTGGGGTGTCACTGTCTCCTATCACCCCAGTTTGGGACGATCTAGTTGCAGGGAAAAAAATCCCAGGGTTCCCACTGATTCTATGTTATGGTGAGTTGTATAATTATTTTATTATGTATTACTATGTGATAATCATAGAAATAAAGTGCACAATACATGTAATGTGCTTGAAGTATCCCGAGCTCACCATCCTCAACCCAGCCCTTGGAAAAATTGTCTTGTATGAAATCAGTCCTTGGTGCCAAAAAGGTTAGGGACCGCCGCATTACAGAATGGCGTGATTGCTGCCTTTTATGACTAAAACGCTGTACTTCTCAGTAACTGAGACAGGCACATTGATCAACAACTACAAAATCTAAGTGTATTTAGTATTAAAGTCTTTTAGATAACTTAATAGACTTTTGAAGCAACAGAGAAGCCCTCACTTTGCAGATGTATAAGTAGTTTTTCCATAAAGTTAAATAAAACCATTAAAATATTTTCAATTATTAGTAATACTTCAAAATAGTACAAATGGGGGAAAACAGGATTAGTGTTATCCGATTGCCACTAGGGGGAGGCAAATAGGCTGCAAAGATGAACTTGAAGAAAATGCTCCAAAAAGTTGGCAGTGGCATATGTATTTTGGTTAACATTTGGTAACTGTAAGTAGTGCATTACACAACTAAATGAGGAAACATTTTTTGTTTGTCTACTTTTCTATATATTCTACTTTAAAAATATGTTCTAATTATACACACACACATTTAAAAGAAAAACGTCAAAATGCATATAAATATCATGGGAACATGGAACTTTAGAGTGAGTCAGGGCAAGTCTTAGATAATTTTGCTCAGCCTCCCTCCTTTGTGTGACATCCCTAGTAGAACAATCTACACCTACCTCTACTTGGAAATTTCTGGTGACGGGAATCTTATTTGTTTGTTTGTTTTGTTTGTTTGTTTGTTTTTACAGTCTAACTCACTCTAGTATTGATCATCACTGAGGCAGAAACTTCTCCCCAAAATGGACTATGACATAGCTACATTTTATATTCACTTGTGGCACAGTGCTACCATATATTGAACTACAGGTAGTGCGCTGCACAGCTTCATAGATTACAATATGCATAGCACACCCTGAAGTTCAGCAATGTCACAGAGTCAAGATTCCTTTCATGGCCTATGTCATTGTCCAAGTTGGATATATTCTTTCTTTGTCTTCCTTTTTCTCTTCCTCTTCTTCCTTTTTTCCTTTCTTCTAGCATTACTTGACCTCTTCAGAGGGAGGGTGTGGCTCAAAATATTGCTTTGGGTTAATGTTCTTTGTCTTACATTTTTCCTGGAAATAAAATAATCGGTGGATTTTATCTTGATTTTTCACATTTATGAAGTTTTCTTTTAGACTCCAAAGTAACTCACAGCACAGTTTCACATGACTTTTATTGACTCATGATCCAGGGAACCCTCAACACAAAAGAAATTGAGCATGAATTTTTCATAAATACTGATTTAAAGCTAAGCAAAGCACATATATATGTGTGTGTGTGTGTGTGTGTGTGTGTGTGTGTTCTCACAACTAATGTTTGCAGTAATTGTTATAGCCACAGTTCTGTCCTGGACTCACATTAAATAGTTTCCTCATCTACCAATGCTCCTTTATTATGGGCTTTCCTACATACTATTCTCTTTATTGAAACACTCACTCTGACCATCCCAATTTTCTCTTTTGTTTATTCTCTCTTTTGCCTGACAAACTCCAACTTATAATTCAGGTTTCAGAATACACATGGCCATTTCCACGATCTTCAGAAACTGGGTAATTGCCCTCCCTATTTGCTCCCGAACACTTTGCATGTCTCACATTTTATTACATAAATTTACATTATAGTCACCTATGTACTAGTCTAGTCCCCTGTGCTAAGCTGTCTAACAACAGTCTCCTGTATTAGACCTACCACCATGAGTTCCAGGACTGTGGAAGAGAGAATATAGTTTAATCTCCCACAGTGTAGTAAGGACATGGAACCTGCACCTATGCTTCCCGGATGTAAATCCTGTCTTTACCACTTACTGAGGGTCTGTAGACAAATTAAATGAATGAGTCTGTTTAATTGCAAAATGAGAATAAAATAGCCCATACTTTCTGCAATTGTCGTGAGAGAGAACACAGCAAAGGCGTTTAGAGGGCGCATGACATGCAGTAAGTGTTACTCATTTTAATGAGGCTTATTCATGAATGTAATCTCAAGCTGGCACATAGTAGATGCTCAAAAATTTTTGGAGACCCGAGATCAGCTCAAATGTAACTTCTTCTATAAAGCCTTCTCAGATGCCCCATTTAGAAGTCTTCCTCTCAACTCAGATGACACCTTACTTCCTACTATTTAATAATACTTCTTATCTATTACAATATCTCCAGCAAATGTTTTCTGCATGTCGTTTTCTTCCTACTAAGCCAAAGCTTCTAGCTGGCAGGCTCTATATTTGTCTCTATTCATCACAACTCCTATGGTGGAAAACAATTGTTGGATTAATTAATGGCTCAATAAATCAATTTTAAAAAGTTCAAAAAATCAAAGTGAGTCCTTGGAAACAGGTTGAGAAGGGAGACTGAGACTGAAAATGGGGCTGAAATGTGAATATTAAGCTAAGAAGTTTAGATAAAAACTGCAAAAGAAGATGCCCAGGGCACCAAAACTCAGCACGACTGTGAGGTAGGTGTTTGCTGCTACTAGGTGATCTGTCAAACTTTGTCACACACAGGAGCCATGTCACAAACCAGGGGCCAGATAGGTGCTCCCTTTGCATTGGAAACCACAAAGGGAAAGACCTGGCTTCTTGAATTGACTACTTCGTGCCCAGGAAGCAGAAAGACAATAGTGAACTTTTCATATGGTCCTTGATATAAGTGCCTGCACAGTGCATGATTGATAAAGGAGAAGACAAAGCTGTTCAACTGTGAGACATTACTGGTTTTTAAATATCCAAAGTTGATAATTTCTAGTTCAAGATACTGAACTAGAAATGTAAAGAGGTAGGGATGGTCTTCACACTTAACTTGTTGGAAAGATGACCACACATCATATAGAAAATCCAAGTCCAGTGAGAACATAGAAAAATAAGTGTATAATAATTTTTTAGATGAAGTGAAAGTGAATTATTTCTGGAAGAGTTTTCTGAAGTATGTGCTGAAAACATAACATCCAACAGGTTAGTCTATCTGAAAAGAGTTCCCCTGATCAAATAGATTTGGGCAAATATGCATGCTCTAGGTCTCTCTTAGAGACTGATAATGGACATCATAACACTAAATGTTCTGAAAAGTCTGGAAGTAATAAAACGTAAAGTTCACTTGAACGCTGAAAGGCAGTGACTTATCCAAAATGATCCTTGTTGATAAAAGAAGGAATAGAATTTACTTCTATTTTAAATTTTCATTGAAAGTGTTGTAACTCCTCTTATTGATACAATAGGATTATGGAAAAATAACTTTGAAGAAGTTGAGAGATACCCTTAGCTCCTCATTATTACTGATACTTACCATGTAAGAGACAAGTCTATAAACACTGGTTAGTGTCCGGATTCTTGTACATAGGCAGTGATCTGCACTTGGATGTAAATCTTAATTTCCTCATATCTAAATTTCATGATCATTCCAGTTTATATACTCACATATTCAGAAGGGAAGTCTAGTTTCCATACCTACTCACCTCTCCCACTATAACAACCGGGTTGACTTCTGAAATGTTCCTCTGTCTTCCTCCTAGAAAACTTGTATGATGCCCTCAGTAAACTTCTCAATAAACTTTTCTGTTGTCCCCCTAAAACTCCAATGCTTTCTTTTGCTGTTCATTTGCCTTGATCTTTCTGCAGCATTACGTGTGGCTCTTCTCTTCTCCTCTTAGCTGAATCCTTCCTTATTTACTTTTCATATCCAGGATGGGTAATTGAAATAAAGCGAGATTTGATTTAAATGATAAAACAAGTCAGGGTCATTCTTTTGCTGAACTGAACATTGCAATGGAAAATCTTTCTTGCAACTTTTTGGTTTTGGTATGGAATTTTTTTTAAATGTGAGGTTAAGACCCAGGAAACCTGGAATTCAACCCTAGGCCTTGCTATTAAGCAGTAACTTGAATCAAAGTCAATTCCTGGCCCTTTGCTTTTTATCATCTATGAAATGAAGGAGAAAAACTTTAGAATATCTGTACATCGTTCTTTTACTGAAATCCTGAATGCTCAGAAAATGCTGCTTCACCATATTTATGTGACTTTATCAAAATATTTGTCTCAGAGCCTACATAACAACATTATTTTAAAGAAAAAAATCTTAAAATGGATGGCCTAGTGTTTAATTGTGCAGACCTTCACACCAGAATGCCTGAGTTCAAATTCCACTCCCACCATTTCGTGTCTGTGTGATGTTTGAAAAATCACTTAACTTGTCCGTGCTTCAGTTTCCTCATCTGGGAAAAAAAAAAAAAAAAAGCTACAGCAGCAGTTTCTCCCTCAGAGAGTTTTGAAGATTAAAGAAATTAATAAATGGAAAGCACTCAGAATGCTGCCGGGTACATAGGGAATGCTACGTACATGTGACCTTTATTATTAATGGATCTTGACAGTGGTTGAAAATAAGTATTTAAATATTGCTTTATCCTTTTCTGTCTAATTATGCAGCATTGGTAATTTTTTCACTGCTTGTGAAAGTTTGATTCATTGCAGAGAAAACAAAATATGTCATTGATAATTTTAATTATAAACCCATACTCTGTCCACAATCATTTTTTAAAATTAAACATTGTCTCATTTTTCCTACTTTAGTAGACTATGTGGGAAAAAAAAAAAAACAACTTTTGATTGACAAAATGATGACTTTGTGATACAGTCAACAAATTAAGTATTTTTATTTCACACTTTTACTAATTTTGAGATAGACTGCAAGAATTATGTTTATTTTAAAAATGTATTTAGTTAGATCTACATCTGACATTTTATTTTCTGTTTTCTATGTCCCATGTTGCTTCTGTTTCTGTATTCTTTTTTTACTACTTTCTTTTGCACTAACTGAGCATTTTCAAATTTCTTTAATAATTAATTTTACTGTTTTTAAAAGTTATTTCTTAGTGGTTGCTCTAGGGATGACCATATATATCTTAACTTCTGAGAGTCTCCTTTAGATTTATATGCTAAATTAATTCCAGTGATATATAGGAACATCATGCCAATATAGATCTATTTTTTCCCCTTTTGTGCTATTATTGTAATACATATTACACACACACACAAGAATACACCAACATACACACATATATATACGCATATACAAGAAAACATAGCCAACAATACATTGTTATAATTCTTTCTCTGTGTCTTTCAGAAAAGCTGAGAGGAGAAAGAACAGCAATCATATATTCACAGCATTTATTATAGTACGCTTCTTATTTACTATTTCTGGTTCTTGGCATTTGTGTTTGTACATTTAAATTCCTGTCTGATGTGAGTTCCTTAATCCAATATTGCTTTGTTCCTACTCAACTCCTTTGTGCTATAATCATAACTTGATGTGATTCTTTAATTTGCCTTCAGTTACTTGAACAAACTTACAGTGGCTGCTCCAAGTCAAAGTCTTTGTTAAATCTAACATCTGTACCATATCATAGGCAGTTTCCATTGTCCACTACAAGCATATGTCACTTCATTGCATTTTGCTTTGTTGCATTTCAAAGGTAATTGAGGTTTCTTTAACAAGTTGAGGATTTGTCGCCATCCTGCATCAAGCAAGTCTATCCGTGCCATTTTTTGAAGAGCTTGTGCTTACTTCATGTCTGTGTCACATTTCATTAATTCTTGCAATATTTAAACCTTTGTCATTATTATTACATCTGTTATGATGATTTGTGTTCAAGGACCTCTGATGTTACTATTTTAATTGTTTTGGGGTGCCACAAATCAAGCACATACAGGACAGCTAATCTAATCATTAAGTGGCGAGTGTGTTCTGACTACTCCACCAGCTTGTCATTCCCTCATCTCTCTCTCTTCAGGATTCCTATTCTATGAGACACAACAATATTAAAATTAGGTCAATTAATAACACTACATGGTCTCTAAGTTTTCGAGTGAAAGAAAGAGTTGAAGGTCCCTAAATGAAAAACCAGAAATGAGTAAGCTTAGTGAAGAAGGCACGTTGAAAGCCAAGATAGGCAAAAAACAAGGCCTCTTATGCAAACAATTAGTCAAGTTGTGGATACAAAGAAAAAGCTCTTGATAGAAATTAAAAGTGCTACTCCAGTAAATACATAAATTACAAGAAAGCAAAATAGCCTGATTGCTGACATGGAGAAAGTTTTAGTGGTCTAGAAAGATTAAACCATTCAAAATATTCCCTGAAGCTAAAACCTAATCCAGAACAAAACCCTAACTCTCTGTACTTCTGTGAAGACTGACAAAGTGGGGAAACTTTAGAAAAAAAAAGTGAAGCTAGCAGAGGTCAGTTCATAAGTTAAAGGAATAAAGTTTTGTTCATATCATAAAAGTGCAAGGTGAGGCTGCAAGTGCTGATGTAGAAGTTGCAGTAAGTCATCCAGAAAATTTAGCTAAAATAATTGATAAAGAGGGCTATGCTAAACAACAGATTTTGAATACAGACAAAACAGCTTTATATTGGAAGAAGATTCCATTTATAACTTTCATAGCTAGAGAGGAGAAGTCAATGCCTGGCTTCAAAGGTTCAAAGGACAGGCTGACTCTCTTCTTAGGGGATAATGCAGCTGGTGACTTTAAGTTGAACTCGATGCTCATTTGCCATTCTGAAAATCCTGGAACTCTTTAAAATTACCCTAAATCTATTCTGCCTGTGCTCTATAAATGTAAGAACAAAGCTTGAATGACAGTACATCTATTTACATCGTGGTTTACTGAATATTGTAAGCCATCTGTCAATACTTACTGCTCAGAAAAAAAAGATCCCTTCAAAATATCACTGCTATTGAGAATTCACCTAGTCACCCAAGAGATCTGATGGAGATGAACAAAAGGTTAATGTTTTATGCCTGCTAAAAGGACATCCATTCTGCAGCCCATGGATCAAAGAGTAATTTCTACTTTCAAGTCTTCCAACTTTCTTTTTTTTTTTTTTTTTTTGGGGGGGGAAGTAACTTTAATTATCTTTTTTTTTTTCCAGTTAATTGATAGTTTTATTTTATACATACAGTTGCCCTTTAAGTTGCTTTGAAATGATGGGAAATACAAAAATCTTAATATTATTCATAGTTTTGGAGGTTTTTTTTTTTTATTATTATACTTTAAGTTCTAGGGTACATGTGCATAACGTGCAGGTTTGTTACATATGTATACTTATGCCATGTTGGTGTGCTGCACCCATCAACTCGTCAGCACCCATCAATTCATCATTTATATC
>NW_016803902.1:3824553-3857990 GCF_001698545.2 Rhinopithecus bieti
GTCAATGTTCATCAGGGATATTGGTCTAAAATTCTCTTTTTTTGTTGTGTCTCTGCCAGGCTTTGGTATCAGGATGATGTTGGCCTCATAAAATGAGTTAGGGAGGATTCCCTCTTTTTCTATTGATTGGAATAGTTTCAGAAGGAATGGTACCAGCTCCTCCTTGTACCTCTGGTAGAATTCAGCTGTGAATCCATCTGGTCCTGGACTTTTTTTGGTGGGTAGGCTATTAATTGTTGCCTCAATTTCAGAGCCTGCTATTGGTCTATTCAGGGATTCAACTTCTTCCTGGTTTAGCCTTGGGAGAGTGTAAGTGTCCAGGAAATTATCCATTTCTTCTAGATTTTCTAGTTGATTTGCGTAGAGGCGTTTATAGTATTCTCTGATGGTAGTTTAAGGCATTTCTTATTTAAGAAATATATTTCATAAGGCTATAGCTGCCATCGAGAGTGATTTGTGTGATGGATCTGTACAAAGTAAATTAAAAACCTTCTAGAAAGAATTCACCATTCTAGACGCCATTAAGAAAATTCATGATTCATAGGAGGAGGTCAAAATATAAACATGAGCAGGAGTTTGGAAGAAGTTGACTCCAAAACTCATGAATGAATTTGAGGGGTTCAAGAATTCAGTGGAGAAAGTAACTGCAGATGTAGTATTAAATAGAAATAGCAAGAGAACTAGAATTAGAAGCAGAGTCTGAAGATGTGACTGAATTGCTGCAATCTCATACTAAAACTTGAAAGGATGAGGAGTTGTTTCTTATGAATGAGCAAAGAAAGTGATTTATTGAGATGGAATCTCCTGGTAAAGAACTCATGGACATTGTTGAAATGACAGTGCATCCGGAGATGAATGTAGAGCCAGTGGCCTGCTTTTGTCTTCATGACTTTCTTGCTTTGTCCCCAGGGTTGTGAGCAGGGGCTATGTAGCCTCTGGTCTTCTCAACCTCTCTTGGTGTGAACATTGAATTATAATAAACTAAGATGAGGGTTGTATGAGCCCCATCTTCTCAGCACACCTCAGCACTTCCTCCCTCCATGAAAGGCAAAACCTGTCTTTTTTTAAAAATTAAACCTTTTATGTTGAAACAATTATAGATTCACTCACAGTTTTAAAAAATAATTCAGAGAAATCCCATATGTATTTTATCTAGTTCCCCCCAGTGGCAACATCTTGGAAAACTTTAGTATAATAACAGAATTAGAATATTGAGGTTTAAATAGTTAAGACACAAATATTTTTTATCAACACAAGTAACTCTTTTGTTACCTTTTTATTTTTATTTATTTATTTACTTTTCAAGACAAGGTTTCACTTTCTTACCCAAGTTGGATGGAATGCAGTGGCCCAATCTTAGCTCACTGCAACCTCTACCTTTCAGGCTCAAGCAATCCTCCCACATCAGCCTCCCAAGCAGCTGTGACCACAGACACACACCACCACACCCGGTTAATTGTGGAAACCACTAATCTGTTCTCAATTTCTATGATTTTGTCATTTCAAAAATGTTGTACAAATGGAATCACAGAGTATTTGACATTTTCAAATCGATGTTTCTACTTAGCAAAATTCTCTGGAGATTCATCCAAGTTTTTCAGGTATCAGTAGTTTGTTCCTATCAATACCATAGTATGAATGTACAACAGTTTGTTTAACTATTCACCCATTAAAGAACATCTGGTTTGTTTCTAGTTGTTGGCCATTATGAAAAATAAAAGGGCTGCTATAAAAATTTGTGTGCGGGATTTTGCGTGAGCATAGGTTTTATTTCTTTGGGATTTATGCCTAAGAGTACAATCACTGTGTCCTATAGTTGTTGAAGTTTTAGTTTAAGTAACCACCAAACTGTTTTTCAGAGTGTCTGTGTAATTTTACGTTCTTTCCAGAAATCTGTAAGATACCTGTTGTTATGGACTGAATTGTATCCCTCCAAAATTCATATGCTGAATGCCTAACCCACAACGTGGCTATATTTGGAGATGGGGCCTTTAGGGAAGTAATTAGTTTAAGTGAGATCACGAGAGTGGGTCCCTAATCCCTTACGAATGGTGTTCTCATTATAACAGGAAGCCACAGCAAAGATCATTTTCTCTCCTTGTGTATGAAACCAACCTAATTGTGCCATAGATATTTTATTGGAAAATCATGAAAATTGGCCCTTCCAGTCTTAAAACTTGAGAACTAACACCTGTCTTATCTGAGTTTCTGTCTCAGGAAACCAACCATCAGGCCTCCCAGATAGTATCAAGAAATTGAAACTTAACAGATCATCACATCTGGGCAATGAGACACCAGAGCCCCTCATTCATCATGATTGTTTCCTTACCCACTGTAATTATTGGTTTCCTAAGGGACCACCTGCTTCCTATTGACCAACTCCTCTTCCTTACCCCTCTCTAATTGCTGTTTTCCTGCACATAGCTACATTCCTTTTCTGCTATATAAACCTTCAATTTTCAGGGAGATGGATTTGAGACTGATCTCCCAACTCCTCTGCTGCAGCACCTGAATAAAGCCTCTTCCCTGGTAATTCTCTGTTCAGTGATTGGCTTTTTGTGTGGTAAGCAGCAGTATCTAGACCAAACCCCAGAGTTCCTGTAACATATACACACACAGAGAAAATGCTTTGCACAGACATAAAGAGAAAGCAACTGTTTGCAAGCCAGGAAGACAGAAACCAAACTGGAGGGCACCTTGATTTAGAATTTTAGCTTCCAGAACTGTGAGGAAATATATTTCTGTTGTTTAAGCAACCTGCCTGCCATATATTGTTATACAGCAGCCCTAGCCAACTAACACATTGTTTCTCTACATCCTTTCCCACTTTTGATATTGCTACTCTTTTATTTTAGCCACTCTAATAGGTTTATAGTGATATTGTATTGTACTTTTATTGTGAATTTCTCCAATGACTACTGATGTTGAGCATCTTTTAATTTGTTTATTTGCATTACATATTTCTTCTTTGGTGAAGTATCTTTTCATGTCTTTTGCTCACTTTATAATTGGATTTTGTTTTAACGGGTGAGTTTTGAGAGTTCTTCACTTATTCCTGATAGGTCAGATATGTGGTCTACAAGTGTTTTCTCTTATTCTGTAGCTTGTATTTTCATTCTCTTTAGTGGGTCCTTCACAGAAGAAAGTTTTTAATTTTTATAAACTCCAACATACCAAATTTTATTGTACAGATCATGCTTTTAGTGTCAAATCTACAAACTCTTTGCTTACCCCTGGATGGCAAAGATTTTCTCCTTTATTTTTCTCAAAAGTTTTGTGGTTGTACGTTTTACACATAAGTCTGTGGTGCATTCCATGTTAATATTTGTATAAGGTATGAAAGTTAGGCCAAAGTTCAGCTTGTTGCCTATGGATATATGTTTCAATAAAGACTATATTTGATCTTTGTCCCTGGTTTCTGGCATATGGGAAGCCAGAGTGGACATTCTGGCTCTCCACATGGTCTCCACTGACACTATAGTAGTGGCTGCCCTGTTACCACTGAGCAATGGGGCAAATCCTTACTTACCATTAGGCCTCCTCTGACACAACCTCAACGGGACCAGGAGGGACATCTCATTTTTGCTGGGTGGATATAGAATCGAAGTCTCTCCACATTATCTCCCTGATATTTGTTTCTTGATCCTTTGGCCAGAAAGAAGAGGCTTTGTTTGGGGGCATATACACACACATTGGTGTTTCTGGATTGCTGGCCCCTTTAGCTCCAGGTCTGAGACACGTAAGACAAAAAGAGCACCCAGGGATCTCACAGAGGACTGTTGCTCCTCCAGTCCTAAAGTCTCTAGTCGCTTTCCTTCTTCTTTTCACTTTTCAGAGGTGTATTTTCATTTCATCTGTAATATCCAGTGATATGGTTTGGCTGTGTCCCCACCCAAATCCCCAGGTGTTGTGGGACAAACCAGGTGGAGATAATAAAATATTGAACACTATCTTGTTCTCATGAGAGTGGTTAGTTATCACTAAATCTGGTGGTTTTATGAGGGGCTTTCCCCCTTTTGCTTGGCACTTCTCCATGCTGCCGTCATGTGAAGGAGGATGTGTTTGCTTCCCCTTCCACCATGATTGTAAGTTTCCTGAGGGCTCCCCAGCCATGCTGAACTGTGAATCAATTAAACCTCTTTCCTTTATAAATTACCCAGTCTTTGCTATGTCTTTATAAGCAGCATGAGAATGGACTAATACATCCAGGGTTTCAGTTGTGCTTACAAAGAAAAATGCAAAAAAGTAAATTTATTTCATCTTTCCAGAATTTGAAGTTTCTGCAAGTGCTATTTTAAGCAGAATATGATGGACATTCAATTGGCTAATCAACTACTGAATGCAATATTTTGGTTTATGGAATCTGCCATTTTTGAAGTCTTGGTGGAAGCCAGAGCCTTACCTTGCATTTATAGAAGTGAAAGCTAGTGTCTGGGCATATGACTTAGTCTTGTTTAATCAGATGCCACCATGGAAGATTTGATTCTGTAGTAAATGGCAATAAAAGAAAAGATAGTTGAGAATTTATTTCCCTGCTAGTGGTATCATGCAGGGTCCTGGCACTCAGTGTCCAGTGGCAGCAGCAGTGATATTCGAATTAGGCTATTTTTAATGATGATAATTTAGTTGGTACTCTGGATATCTACTTGGCTTTTTACTATTTTCTTAAGGTTCATCGTTCATTCTTCCTTTAGATTTTGTGTTCTCCAAAGTTTTATTGCAACCAAAGAGAACTATATTTCCCATTTCAGAGACAGGAGATGCTGAGGGATTAAATAAAGAGAAAGAGACAAAAGCAAACTCCCAGCTCTTGACAACCCCTTTAGTTTAATCTTTGCTCTTTTCTAGCACAAATAATATATATTCTGCTCAGAGAAATTTATCTTGTTACCATTAGCTATTGTTATAAAACACACACACAATTATATACAAGAATGATTTAAGAATTTTTTCTGGTAAAAATATGGATAATTGCACAAGGCATATATGCAAGGAAATATTGTCATGGTGATTTTTACAAGCCAGTCACCTACAGTAATAATTATTAATGACCCAAAAATATTTAGAAGAGAGAGAGTAAAAATCCAACACTCTCGCTGCACATCAAGGCTGCTTTCATGCCCTAAGCCCAGCCCCCAGATATGAAAAGTAAACAAATAAATATAACTGGAAGCCCAGGACACACGATGGCTTCAGAACATAAAACGGAATCCCACAGCACAGTAAGAAACCAAATGGTTTCGTGACAGGCAAATTCCTTTCCACAAAAAGCATAGGCCTGATTAAAGTGTTTCCCAAGTTCAAAGACAGGGAAGATAGATGGAGCTGCACATTGTAGATATGGAAAACTCATCAGAACCGTTACCATGTTTGTTTGGAAGGAATAGATCAAACAGAAAAACTTAGTCTCATCTCTTACTATGGAATTTGCTGTATTTATCTGGTAGGCAAATGTTCTTTGAATTAAAGTTGCTTCACAACTAGAAGACTTTTCTTAAATGCCATTTCAGAGAAGGCAATTTTTAACATTCCCAAATCAGAGAAATAAAAACAATTTCTAATTCTTGTTAAATGTATTTCAACTCTGACATGTCTTCACATCAATTATATCATTCCAATCTTAAAACAACCTGTGAAGTCATCAGGAAAGGATAGGAAAAAATAACATTTACTGAGTGCCCACTATATACTAGGTTACATGTGTTTTGTCATTTTATCCTTACACCAACCCTTTGATTTCATGTATTTAATTGATGAGATGGAGAAAGATTAACTGGTTGTTTCAGGTCAGTCAGATCTAGGGGTAGATCCCACGTCACTTGGCTTCCAAGTCTATGAAGACTTTTTCAGATTCTGTTTCGGCACTTTTTGGTTCACCTAATGGAAAAATAAAGTCATGTGCTAAAGAGTGAGGAAACTAAACCCGTATTTTTGTGTGCTTCTGTTTAAAGCATTATTTTGCCTCTGAGTGGATATCAACAGGAAATAGTTCCTGTATCATCAACAGAACAAGCAGCTGGACTGAGGAAACAAAAACACAAAGTCCAAAATAGTGATATTGGCAGGGTAGACATTACACGCAGGATACTGGAAGGCTGGTCAGACCATGAGGGCTTGTGCCGCAACCCCTAAGGTGAGAGAAGTCTCCAGAACCACTTTCAAAAATGGTCCTGTATGGTGACATTCGCAAGTCACTTACTCTTTCTAGGTATCAGTTTTGTTATCTGGAAAATCTTTAATTTAACTCACTAATATGTAGTCTGAGGTATAGGAGGAATTGAGAGGCCTAGAAAGCCTGGTAAAATGTGGATAGGCACAGGTACTGACAAGGATGTGAAATCTGTGAAGCTTTCCCACCTCCCTTTTTGAAGCATATTTCTTTTCATATGATAATCCTTTTTCTGTCTATCCTGGGTGTCCACCCTGTTCCCATTCTTGCTAATCCCAGTTATGGATTATTGATGTATTCCTACCCACAGTACATCAAAACTCTGAAGGCCCCCTATACCATATAACAAGATACAGGCTGATAAATCATTACATGTATATGCACACATACCTATGCATACCCTGTGTTTCTCTGTACATACACCTCTACAACTATACCTTATTTTGCTGCAAAACATCAAAACATGCAGACTCATCCCAGCTGTGTGACTAGCCAACTCTGTGACCTTGGGAAAATCGTATCATCTTTCCAGGTGTCAGTATCTTCATCTGCAAAATCAAGAGTTTAAACTAAATTATTTCTGAACTAGCTGATAGCCCTCAAATCCAAGGATAGCTTGTTCTCTGTTACTCAATGTTCTGGTGCTAACTCCAGTGGAAAAATTAACATATGGTTTCTTCCTTACTGCTAAACAAATGAATGATTATGTTGTCCATTATGTAAAAGGAAGACTTCATAAAATACATAAATTTAAAATTGTATGTGTATTACTCGACTAAAAGATTATTAAGCTATACCCATTGGAGTCCACTAAGAGTGGAAATAATTTGGAAAGATATATATATATATATCTCACGTGTATATTTTAAATTTTAAAATATATATATATATATCTCACGTGTATATTTTAAATTTTTAATTTTTTTCCTATAAAACAAACACCTTCACCTCAGAGATTTATTCTGTATCATTTTCTCAGGTGATAAGATTTGAAATTAAACAAAGTGGCCACTCAATGACAGTTCTTTACATGGAAGTTTCAATTCCAGGAAATCCAGACTTAAACTCTTAGGCTTCTATCTTTATACCTGTTCCAAAAGAGCAGCTCCTAGAAAGTATAGCATTTTAGGTTGTCAGATTTGATTCAGACTATAGAATACATAGTAATTTTCCACTTTGAAGTCTGACCTTGAAAAAATATATATCTTCATGGTTGTTCTTATTTAAATCATTTTTTGACAGAGTTTTACTCTTGGTACCCAGGCTGGAGTGCAATGACACAATCTGGGCTCACCACAACCTCCACCTTCTGGGTTCAAGTGATTCTCCTGTTTCAGCCTCCCGACTTGCTGGGGTTACAGGTGCACATCACCACACCCGGCTGATTTTGTATTTTTATAGTGACGGGGTTTCTCCATGTTGGTCAGGCTGGTCTCGAACTCCCAACCTTAGGTGATCTGCCCACCTTGGCCTCCCAAAGTGCTGGGATTACAGGCATGAGCCACCATGCCTGGCCTTAACTCATTCTTTACATAAAATATTACATATACATTTCAGAAACATCTCATACATTTTCAGTTACATTTCTCACTATGTGATAATTATATTTAAGGCCCAAGCCAGTGACCTCACTAGCTCTTTTACTAACATAACTATGTTTGCCTTACAGAAAGTCATTAATGATAAGGTCACCTAGGAGCAGAAGAAGAAAAAGAGTTTTTCCTTTATCCCTTCCCTGGTCCAGTTGTGTATTTTTCACATGAGAAGATGGAAAAACTCTCCTCATCCTAATATAACCTGTTAGTGGCAGAACCTCAGAGGCATTAGAAATAGTTCCCTTTTTTGATCAAAATAGGTGGCTTATATCACCTATAAAGTCTGAGAAGTTTGTTCATTAAAAAATCATATCACCTTATCATCACATAGTGCTTATTGTTGATAAAAGGAAGAAGCAATGTCTCTTGTTTTAATCTATTACGACAATACAGAATTAAGAAAAATTAGTTTTAATAGAATGTTTGTTTATTGTGCAGTTTCAGAATCAAACTCAGAAAAATACAGGAGTTGGAAAACTGAGTGCAAGCATTTGCTTTGCAATTAATGCATTTGTTCTCATTCAGCAAGTCAATGGCCTCCGCTAGGATCCTGCTGCCTCATCCATAAAAGAAAAAGGATTTGGGAATTCTAAGTACCCTGCAGTTCAGACACACTAAGATTCTTCATCTCATCCATTGGCTTATAGAGGTGACAAGTTAGGTCTCCTGAAGAGTTTCCAAAGGCATAACGAAGTAGATAGAATGATTCTTTCCAACATAAGAAAAATAGTAAAACTGTACATAGGACATTATAAAATGACATCAGAGGAGACAGAGGCAATTTGCTCATTTGGGGAAAATAGCAAGATAAGATATGAAGTGCAGTGTAGCAGGGGGATGGCAGTGAATCATAACCCTGAGTAAAAAGGTTTTGAGTAAGAGGCAGGCAACACATTCTGGAACAAATTACATTGTGGAGGGAAATTGTCTAAATATATAAGCTTTAGAGATGGTAAACTAAAGTTCTTGAACCAATGGACTAAATATTAAAACAAAATATGTTCTAGAAGAGGGCATTTCTACATGTATCAAAACATGCACTTCAAAGCCTCTTTCTCCTTTCCTACCACACCAGCCTTGAGATTTTAGCTTTCTTTGTTAATAAAGTATAATTCCTGTGACCAACTGATGGCATCGTACATCCCAGCTACCTTATAATAAAGTCTCTCCAGCCAAAAAAAAAAAATATACTAACTTGGATTCAAGACTTCATTTCTAGGTAAACTAGCTAATGGGTCAAAGTGAAAAAATCAAATCAAAAAATCAAATCAAAAATCCAAACTTAAGTTTGGATTATAATCCAAAACTTGAGTTTGTTTTGATTTGTTTTTTCCCACACAATTATGACTACCATAATTATGGCTCCAATTAAAGCAGAAACTCTGAGCTCTGGTGGGATTTTCTCTGTGAAGCGGTTTTTACACTCCCTTTCTTGGTTTTGCAGATGGGCTTATAACTTCCAAACAAGGTTTAATAGCTGAATCCCAACTGCTGTTAATGGAGAGTGATCTCAATAGCAATGTTGTAGAATGAGTCAAGCATAGATGGGGTTCCAAAATACAGGGCGTTGAATAGAGTTTTAATTCACACATGGCTGTAGGGAGCCCTGTACTCACAAATAAGCCCAAATTTAACTCTAGGTTTCCTCCCTGTCACTTTATCTTTACTACATGCAACTTCTTAAATAGAAGCCTACCTGACTCTTTAAGAAAGCTTTCTGCTAGGACATATTAGAAAGAAAAATGACACTGAGGATTTAAATATAGCGAGACATTTTAAAATCTTCACGCTATTAGACTAACCAGCTATCATCATCAGTTATAGTGGTGATAACTGTATCATGGTCTAGCAGATGAGAAATAGGCAAGCAGAGGCCTTTGTTCCAATTCCACCTTGATCATTAGCTCACTGAGATATTTCTCATAAGTAAAAATATTTCAACCCCATTTCTAAAGCTTGATTATTAAAGAATTTGTTGTTATTAAAGAATCTGCTGGTTTCACAGAACACATATATGGAATAAGTATATTTTTTTAAAAGTTAATTGAAATGATATGCCCTTATTTTAAAGGTTCCTGTAGGGTAATGCACTTCAACCTACAGAATTTGATAACTTTTACAACCACTTCTTATGAAAACTTAAAATATCTCTTCCTGTTGGAAAGATAGAATTGACATACTTCAAGTTCTTATGTGATGTGGTTAAGTGTAGCTGCAGTTTGTAGTCCAAAAATTCATAATCTATAGACAAAAATTTCAGGAGACAAAGTAGAATTCTATTTTAAAAGCAGGAAAAGTCAAATAGCATCACCCAAATCTTTCATGAAATCACACCATTTTGAGAAACTGCTCCATCTTACAAACTTCCTGGGTAATAATCAAAGGTAATCTGCTCTCTAGTAATTTCTAACTGTATGATACAGTTAGAAAAAATGAAGACTATGGAGTTATAACATTATAGTGATTGAGCTGCCTAACCCTAGACCTGTTGAACCAGATAATGTGTTTGTTTACTCTGTCAATTCTGTGTGGAAGTTGATAGTTCCAAAGGAGCATCCGTCACTCCCTCCAACTTTCCCATCTAGGAAAACAGCTACATGCTCATGCAGGTCAGAATCATTTATACTGCAAAATGTACACAAGTCCTACCCAACCCTCAATATCTTCAGATATGGATAAAATATTCCTTGCTTGGATTAATCTACCTCTCTATTCTACAACCTGAGCCATTAAGATTACTTCTACCATTGCATCCCATCACAAGTTCAGCTTGTATTCCTATTGATGGATAAAAGATGTGTCAATAAATAGGGAACAGTAAGACTAGAGAAAGTAATCATTTTTTTCTAGAAAATCATTGAATTTGACCTGACTCCCTAAAATTCCAACTGGGGACAACTAACTTTTCTCGTTTCCTGATGTGCTCATATTCATCCACATTTTTATTTAACATATTTTGTTTTGTTTTGTTTTCAAGACGGAGTTTCACTCTGTCACCCAGGCTGGAGTGCAGTGGCACGATCTCGGCTCACTGCATCCTCTGCCTCCTGGATTTAAGCAATTCTCTGCCTCAGCCTCCTGAGTAGCTGGGTTTGCAGTCACCCGCCACCACACCTGGATAATTGTTTTTTGTATTTTTAGTAGAGACAGGGTTTCACCATCTTGGCCAAACTGATCTTGAACTTCTGACCTTGTGATCCACCCGCCTTGACCTCCCAGAGTGCTGGGATTACAGGCGTGAGCCACCTTGCCTGGCCTAACATATGTTTATTGAGACCCTAATATGTGTCAGACACTGTACTAGGCTTTAGTGTTACATTGTTGGTTCAAACAGTGTTTGCTCTTCAGGAGTTCATGCTCCAATCTGGCAGAAAGATAAGTAAATGAAGTCATACCTCAGAGATATTACAGGTTCAGTTTCAGATCACCATAATAAAGCAAATATTGCAATAAAGTGAGTCACACTTTTTTTGTTTTACAGCACATATTAAGAGTTATGTTTATATTATACTACAGTTTACTTGGTATTCAATAGCAATGTGTCTAGAAATGTACATACTTTAATTTAAAAATATTTTATTCTTAAAAATGCTAATGGACATCTCAACCCTAAGCAAGTCATCATCTTTTTTCTGATGAAGGTTCTTGTCGCAGTATTGATGGCTGCTGACTCATCAGGCTGGTGGCTCCTAAAGGTTGAGATGACTGTGACAATTTCTTAAAATAACAATGAAGGTCACCACATCAATTGACTCTTCCTTTCAGAAAAGTTTCTCTGTAGAATGTGATGAAGTTTGATAGCATTTTACCCAGAGTAGAACTTCTCTCAAAATTGGAATGAATTATCTCAAACCCTGCCACTGCAAACTAAGTTTATGTAATATTCTAAGCCTTTTGTCGTCATTTCAACAGTTTTCACAGGCTCTTTACCAAAAGTAGATTCTATCTCAAGAAACCATTTTCCTTGCTTATGCATAAGAAGTCACCACTCATCTATTCCAGTTTTATCATGAGATTGCAGCAATTCAGTCACATCTTCAGACTTCACTTCTAAATCTAATTTTGAAATCACCTGAAGGTGCTGAACGCATTGGTAATAGTAAGTTCACTAAAGAACACAAAATGTTATAACACTGTAACTCTGATGTGTAAACTACTCTTGTCTTAAGTAGAAAGGCTTAATGAACCAATCAAATGTAATAAGCACAAGTATAACAACTTTTCAAAAAAATACACAGTACAAGGAGATATAAATAGAAAAAAAAACAATAAGTTACAAAGCAGAGGGATAAAATTAGGGCATAGAGTCTTTGTTTCCTTTTTGCTTATTTGTGTGTTTGTTTGTACTGCAAACAGTGTTAAGTTGTTATTAGCTGCAAATAATGGGTTATAATATATTATTTGCAAGCTTCAAAGCAAAGGTTACTATTTGTAACCTCAAAGCAAAAACCATATAACAGATACATACACACACAAAGCAAGAAATTTAATTATATCATCAGGCAAAATCACCTTCACAGAAGGAATATGGGAAGGAAGAAAAAGAAGACCACAACACAACAAGAAAACTGACAACAAAATGGAAGGAGTAAGTCCTTACTAATCAATAACATCATTGGGTGTAAATGGGCTGCACTCTCCATTCAAAAGACACAGAGAGGCTGAATGGACCAAAAAAAAAAAAAAAAAAAAAAAAAAAAAAAAAAAAAAAACCAGTGATCTGTTACCTACAAAGAACGTACTTCACACAAAGATGGAAAATAAAGAGATGGAAAAAGTTATTCCATGTCAATAAAAACTGAAAAGAAGAAGAGTAGTGTACTTTTATATCAGACAAACTAGATTTCAAGACAAAAGCTGTAAGAAGAGACAAAGAAAGTCACTATATAATAGTAAAGAGGTCAATGCAGCAAGAGGATAAAATCATTTAAAATTTATAGGCACATAACATTGGAGGACCAAGATATTTAAAGAAAATATTATTAGAGCTAAAGAGAGAAATAGACCCCAATACAATGATATCTGGAGACCTCAACACCAAACTTTCAACAATGCAAAGATCTTCTAGACAGAAAACTAACAAAGAGAATAGTGGACTTAATCTAATTGGCCTGAAAGATATTTACAGAACATTTCATCTAACAGCTGCAGAATGTACATTCTTTTCCTCAGAACATGGATCATTCTGAAGAATAGACTACATATGAAGTCACAAAACAAGTCTCAAAACATTTTTTAAGTGGAAATAGCATTAAGCTCCTTCTCTGATTATAATGGAATAAAACTATAAATCGATAACAAGAAGAATTTTGGAAAGCTATCTAAATACATGGAAATTAAACAATATGCTCCTAAATGACCAGTGGATCAGTGAAGAAATTAAGAAGGAAACTGAAAAATTTCTTGAAACAAATGACAATGGAAGCACAACATACCAAGACCTATGGGATACAGCAAAAGCAATACTAACAGGAAAGTTTATAGCTATAAAGGTTACATCAAAAAAGAAACAAAACTTCAAATAAAAACCTAATGCTGCAACTTAAGGAACTATAAATACAAGAGCAAATCAAACCCAGAATAAGTAGAAGAAAAGAAATAGTACAGATCAGAGTAAAAATAAATACAATCAAAATGAAGAAAGTTATAGGAGAGATCAGTGATACGAAAAGTTGGTTCTTTGAAAAGTTAACCAAAATTAACAAACCTTAGGCCAGAAAATGAACAAGAAAAAGATCAAAATAAATGCAATCAGAGATGAAAAAGGACACATGATAACTGATATTGCAGAAATTCAAAGATTGTTTAGTGGCTACTGTGAGCAACTACATGTAAATAAATAGAAAAATCTAGGAGAAATGGACAAATTCCCAAACACATACAACCTACCAAGATTGAACCATGAAGAAATGCAGAACCCTTGCAGACCAATAACAAGTAATGAGATCTAAGCCATAATAACCAGTCTCCCAGTAAAGAAAAGTCTTGGACCTGATGACTTCTTTGCTGAATCTACCAAACATTTTAAAGAACAAAAAATATTAATCCTACTTAAACTATTACAAAAATTATAGATGAAAGAAATAGTCCAAACTCATTCTGGAAGGTCAGTATTCCCTGGTACCAAAACCACGCAAAAACACATCAAAAAAGAAAACTATAGGCTAATATATTTGATGAATATTGATTGAAAAATTCTTAATAAAGTACTACCAATCTGAATTCAGTAATGAAATAAAAAGATCATTCATTATGACCAAGTGGAATTTATCCCTGGGATGCAAGTATGGTTCAACATATACAAATCAATCAATGTGATACCTCATATCACCAAAAGGAAAAGAAAGATCATTTCAATTGATGCTGAAAGCATTTTATAAAATTTTACGTTCCTTCACGATAAAAAAAAAATTCTCAAAAATCGGGATAAAATGCACATACTTCAACATAATAAAAGCCATATATAACAGATCCACAGCTAGTATCATACTGAACAGGAAAAAAACTGAAAACATTTCTTCTAAGATCTGAAATATGACAGGATGCTCACTTTCATAACTATTATTCAACATATTACTGGAGATCCTAGCTAGAGCAATCAGACAATAAAAAGAAATAAAGGGCATCCAATTTGGGAAATAAGTCAAATTATCCTTGTTTGCAGATGACATGATGTTATATTTGGAAAACCTAAAATTCCACAAAACCTATTAGAACAGATAAGCAAATTCAGTAAAGTTGCAGAATACAAAATCAATGTACAATAATCAGTAGCATTTCTACATACTGACAGTGAGCAATCTGAAAAAAAATTTTAAAGGTAATACCATTTACAATAGCCACAAATAAAATTAAATATCTAGAAACCAACCAAAGAAATGAAAGATCTCTACAATAAAACTATAAGACACTCATAAAAGAAATTGAAGAGGACACCAAAGAATGGAAAGATATTTCATGTTCACGGATTGGAAGAATCAATATTGTTAAAATGTACATACTACCCAAAGCAATCTACATATTCAATGCCATTTTATCAAAATACCAATGACAGTCTTCACAGAAATAGAAAAATATCCCAGAATAGCCAAAGATAACCTAAGCAAAAAGAAGAAAACTGAAGGTATAACATTACCTGACTTCAAATTATATTAGAGAGCAATAGTAACCTAAACAGTATGGAACTGTTACAAATCCAAATACATAGACCAATATAACAGAATAGAGAACCCAGAAAAAAAACCCACACACTCACAGGAGATTCATTTTCAACAAAGGTGAAAAGAACATATTGAAGAGTCTCTTCAATAAACGGTTTTAAGAAAAATGGATATCCATATGCAGAAGAAAGAAACTAGTCCTCTATCTCTTGCCATACACAAAAATCAAATCAAAATGGATTAAATACTTAAATATAAGATCTCAAACTGTGAAACTACTACAAGAAAACATTGCGGAAATTCTCCAGGATGTGGTCTAGGCAAAAATTTATTGAGTAATACCCCATAAGCAAAGGCAACAAAAGCAAAAACTGGACCAATGGTATCATGTCAAGTTAGAAATCTACTGCACAGCAAAGGAAACAATCAACAAAGAGAAGTGACAGTCCACAGAATGGGATAAAACATTTGCGAACTACCCATCAGACAAAGAATTGATAACCAGAATATACAAGGAGCTCAACCAATTCTATAGGAAAAAATCTAATAATTTAATATAAGAAAAGGGGCAAAAGATTTGAATACACATTTCTGAAAAGAAGACATACAAATGACAAACAATCATATGAAAAGGTGCTCAACATCATTGTTTATCAGAGAAATACAAATCAACACTACAAGGTATCATTTCACCCCAGTTAAAATGGCTTTTATACAAAGATCAGGTAATGACAACTGCTGGTAAGGATGTGGAGAAAAGGAAACGCTCCTACACTCTTGGTAGGAATTTAAGCTAACACAACTGCTGCAGAGAATGGTTTGGAAGCTCCTCAAAAATCTAAAAATAGAGCTAATTTAGGATCCAGCAATCCCACTGCTAGGTGTATACCCAAAAGAAAGAAAGTCAGCACATCAAAGAGATATCTGCACTCTCATATATGTTGTAGCAGTGTTTCAGTAGTCAAAAGTTAGAAGCAACTAAGTGTCCATTAACAGATAAATAGATAAAGAACATGTAGTGCTTATACACAATGGAGTAGTATTCAGCCATAATGAATAATACATGGATGAAACTGGAAGTCGTTATTCTAAGTGAAATAAGCCAGGCACAGAAAGACAAACATTACACGTTTTCACTTATTTGTGGAATCTAGAGATCAAAACAATTGAACTCATGAAGACAGAGCATGGAAGGATGATTACCAAGGGATGAGAAGGGCAGTTGGGGGTATCATGGGGAGGTGGACATGGTTAATGGGTACAAAAAATAGAAAGAATGAGCAAGGCTAGTATTTGATTGCACACAGGGTGGGTATAATCAATAATAATGTAATTATACATTTAAAAATATCTAAGAGTATAATTGAATGGTTTGTAACACAAAGGATAAATGCTTGAGGAAATGGATACCTCATTTTCCATGATGTAATTATTACACATTGCATGCCTATTTTAAAATAACTCATGTACCCCATAAATACATATACCTACTATGTAATGACAAAAATTAAAATTAAAAATTAAAAAATTAAAATAAAATGAGAGATATGTGTTTCTTCCCTTCACTTGAACATTTAGAGGTATACTTTCAATATTTTTGTATTTCAGGGAATAGGGAGACCCAAAGAGAGGAAGAGAGATGGAGAAACAGCTTTTCACTGGAGCAGTCATAACATATGCAGTACTTAGTGATTAAGTTCATTGTCTTATGTGGGAGCAGTTAGTGATGCCTGAAAACAATTAGAATAGTAACATCAAAGATCACTGATCATAGATCACTATACCAGATATAATGATGAAAAACTTTGAAATATTATGAGAACTATTAAAATGTGACACAAAGTGAGCACATGTTGTTGGAAAAATGGTGATGATATCCTTGTTAGACATAGGGTTGCCCCAAATCTTCGATTTGTAAAAGAAAAAACACTATCTGAGAAGTACAATAAAGTGAGGTATGCCTATTAATAGCAGTTCACTGTGATAAATGCTATTTTAGATGAGGTCCGTGACGCTGAGGGTAGAAAGGAGGTAAAGAAAGGTCTTCTGAAAAATGATTCTAAGTTGAGTCATTATCTAACAATGAGTCATTATCTAGCAATGAGGGTGAAGAAGGTTTCCTGGGACCTTGAAAATGGTCTAGTATGTCTCATGAGACCAAGAGGAGACAATGAAGGGATAGAAGTAAATAGAGTTTGTCTTTCAAAGAAGTTCTGAGATCCACTTATGGCATGATATTAAGCTCTTTGTGTGTATGTATATTATGAACCAAAAAATAAAACATGACACCAATTAAGGACAGTAGGAAATGTTTGTTTGGTTCAGCTATAAAGAAGGTGTATACATTTTTCTGAATGTCAATTTTACAGCTGAGAATTAATGCAAAAACATGTTCATTGATGGGAAACAAACTTTAATTCCTTTTCACGGATTAGATACTAAGGCAGGAGACATCCTTAAGTAACAGAGAAGTAATGTTCCCATTTCACAAGTGAGGAAATTGAAAGATAAAGTTCAGATAGTTTAAATCTTGATATTCACAATTAAAAGCAGAATTAAAATTTACTAATATCAGATAAGCATGTCTAGCAACAAATGGCATGCCACAATTATCACTTGGCATACACTCCAGAAGAGCTAGGCTCTTGCTCTGACTTGATGTGATATTTAGGCAAATGGCTACCTAGTCTTGAAATGATAAGTAAGGTCCCTTTTATTTCTAACCTTCATAGATTCTTAAATATTTTACTTTCAAGTACAAATAATTTTACTATTACCTACCAATTTTAGAAAAATATAAATGATAGAATATTCTACTATGTTTAAGTGAAAGTATACCAACCTGTTAAATAGGTCAGTCTAAGCTTTTTCTGTGTAAGTTTTAAGATTTATAATTGCACCATGGTACTAAAGATTGGATGACAAGAAGTATTGCTGAGTACAGAACTGTTCCCAAGCAAATGTCTAAGCAGTTGTTACAGGGGAGCTTCCTCATGTTCCCTATGGTTATTTTCTATTTACTTCCACCTCAGTATTTTCACCTGTGGGTGCTGTGGGTCTAGATGGAAAGTGTTAGAAAACCTACATGCAAGCGTTCCCTAGACTTCAGCAGACATCATCTTATCTGTGAGCAGTTTATATAAATCTTGAAATACTTAACAATTGAAGATTTTTATGTCATTTTTTTCTACTCTAGGAATAAATTTGCTCTTTATAAAAGTGACCATGTGACTTGGATGTTTGTGTTTATTGAGCACTTACTATAGGCCTTTCATCGCTCTAAGTACTTTCCCTATATTCTCTAATTTGATTCTTATAACAACCTTACAATTACTTTTACTGTATTTCTAATATCTATTTCACAAATAAAAAAAAATTGGAGGGGGGGTGTAACATAGAGACACTAGTCAACTTGTCCAAAATTGTACACCTAGTAAACTATTCTGTCAGAATTCAAATCTAAGCTATCTGATTCAGGAAACTGGCTTCAGGTTTTTTTCTACTTGTGAAGACACTTCACACTTTGTGGAGCAATGTTGTGTTTACAAACTATTCTCATTCTTTTCTGTCTCTGGAACTGACACAAATCATCCAAGGTTATTAGAACAGTTATTCAGATCTTCACTTTAGAGAAATAGCTAAGTCTCCAAAGGATGATTGACTTAAGCTCTTGGAGCCAGAATCCTCTAGGTTCACTGATTCATTTACGCTTTCTAGAAGAAGGTATTTCCCCTCCTACACATGTTATATTTTTTCAAGGGAAGTAAAATATGAGTGGAAACACATCCCAAGCACCATTCCCAACTATTTCTCTTAGCTTTTTAGGAGCTAAAATTTGGTTAAGGAAATTACCAGAGGACAGCACTTTGATGTTGTAAAATGCAGCTATAGCTGAAAGGAACTGTTGTGAGTCCATGAGAACAAATACATTCAATGGGAAATGTAGTAACCACACTTGGGTTATTCTCGCCACATACTCTATGTGAGGAGACAAGTTTGTAAAATCAAGGAGTTTGACACTATAGCAAATCAGGACTAACAACGGCATAAGCAAGAAGCAGAATGATGTGTGCAGAATATATTAAATGCCTGCCAACCTAGGCTAGTTACTCAAAGTCATATAATTCCAAATGTTTTGTCAGAAAAGAAATCAGTAGGCTTGAACTACTCCACACAGGGTGTGCTGTGTAGCAAAATCAAAATCATAAATCTGTTAGAGTGAAGTTTTTCAGATATCTGAATGAGGGAAATGTTTCCTGGAAGCATCTGAGAGAAAGTTGGCACAGTGTAGGAGAAAATACCGAAGATCAGAAAGCAGGGGACCCAGATTCCAATTACTGCTTTTGGTTTCATTTGTGATGACCTTTTACAAAAGGCTTTTAACCTTGTCATGATCGCTTATCACTTGGAAATTACATATCTGTCCTGCTTTGTTTGACAACTTAATATGACATTCACATGAGAAAGGAGTTGTGAAAGAAATTTATAAGTTGGCTGGGCATGGTGACTCATGCCTGTAATCCCAGCACTTTGAGAGGCTGAGGCAGAAGGATTGCTTGAGTCCGGTCATTCGAGACCAGCCAAGAAAACATAGCAAGACCCCATGTCTACAAAAAATTTTAAAAATTGGTTGGGTGTAAAGTGGCATACGCCTGTGATCCTAACTACTTGGAGCTCAAGGCGACAGGGTCACTTGGGCCTGGGAAGTTGAGGTTGCTGTGAGCCAGTGCACTCCATCTTGGTGACAGAGCTAGACTCTGTCTCAAAAAAAAAAAAAAAAAAAAAAAAAAAGAAAGGAAAGAAAAGAAAAGGAAAAGGAATTGCTTTTAGATAGGTCAACTGTACAGAATATATCTAGGAAGACACATTTACTGACAGCTATTAAATCTAACGTAAAGGAAACCATTAGCCAGAGGTTGTTTCTGTAATCAGAACTTCGAGATAAGCAAACCAACACCCAATTCAATGTAAATAGTAAAACAAAACTTAATAATTCGTAAACGACAAACTAACCTCTAACTAGGGACTTTCCACCAGATAATACCTAAATAAGGCAAAGTATAGGCAAAGTCTAGTTGTAGTCAGCCAAGTACTTTCTCTTCTTTGCTTCCATATTCCATCTTTAAAAGCTCACTCCCCATGCTACAGAGAAGAGCACAGAGCTCTCTGAACTTCTTCCGGTTCTGAGTGCTGCCCAATATATACACATATACATATATATACATGTATATACACATATACATATGTATTTATATATACACACATATATGTATATATACATTAAGGAAATTGCTGGGTGACTATATATACATACATATATGTGTGTGTACCTATATAGGTATGTGTACATATATATAGTATGTGCATAGATATATTTCTTTGTTCACATATACTGCATCAAATTTAATTTGTCTACAGTTTTTCTTTAAAGCAGCATATAATAAGCTTTGCACTATGTTAGGCACCTCTGAGTTTCCCCGATTGTGTGTCATTACCATTTTACTGACAAGAAAATTCAGTCTCCAAGAGGTTAATGATTTTTCTTAGGATTACACAGCTAGTAATTTGTAGCACAGAAATTCAAATCTATATGTAGTCTACCACAAAAGAAAGAAAAAAAGGAATGGAAGAGACAGATGAAAGAGTCAGAGAAACGGGTGAACTGGAACAGGGCAGCATCATGATATCCTAGAGTGGAGAGAAAGCTTTCCCCTTGGGCCGCTGAAGGTTCACCAAACCATCAACTCACAAAAGGCAGATTAATTGGAGAAAAAGCATCCAAATATATTTAACATGCAAATGGAGAGAATCAGAGTGATTACTTCCTTCCCAAGAGGATTCAGAAGCACCTAATCTTGGCAAAACAGGTTACAGGACAGGGTGGGAAAGCGATTCTGTTGAGGGGAATACTAGAGAGAATGAATGGATTAGGCAACAGAGATTAACTGTATTATCTTGTGAAAATATCTGTTTAGGTGTGGTTACATTCTTCGTCTTACAGGGAGAAGAAGAAAAGAAAACAATTTTTCTCCCTTTGGGTCTGGATCTTAGGCAGATAAAGGAACTTCAACTTCTTTGGGAGAAATGGTTGGGGGAGACGTCAGAGAGACCTTGAGGCATCTTCAGTTCAGCATGTCAAAATGCCATATTCTGGGGTATCATTTTTTTTTTTCTTTCTCTCTCTCTCTTTTCTTTTTTCTTTTCTTTTTTTTTTTTTTTTTTTTTTTTTTTTTTTGACGGAGTCTCGCTCTGTCGCCCAGGCTGGAGTGCAGTGGTGCCATCTCAGCTCACTGCAAGCTCCGCCTCCCGGGTTCACGCCATTCTCCTGCCTCAGCCTCCCGACTAGCTGGGACTACAGGCGCCCGCCACCATGCCCGGTTTATTTTTTGTATTTTTAGTAGAGACGGGGTTTCACCATGTTAGCCGGGATGGTCTAGATCTTCTGACCTCGTGATCCGCCCATCTCGGGCTCCCAAAGTACTGAAATTACAAGTGTGAGTCTCCATACCCCACCTCTGGGGTATCATTTTCTGAACCCCAACAATGGACAGTGGATGAGAAATTTTCAAGGAAGAAATAATTTGATGTTTGAGGCCTGGAGAGGTCACCTGAGACCTTTAGAGGTCCAACTTCTATGAGTCTTATGATGACATACAATTCATATTTCAAGGCAGCTTAAGCCATCTGTTCATTCCCTAAATAAACTAATTTGCTTCTGTTCTTCCACAGTGAGAAGCTGTACTCTTCTTCCTACAGACTACCTTCTTTACTATAACAGAGACTTTGTGAAATGATCAGATGGATGGATCACAGTGAATCTGTGACCATTCTCAGGAAAACTATCTCATGGTACTTGTCCTGTGAAAAGAGGAAGAGATACACCAAGTGCATTTTCTCCTCCTCCTCCTAATTCTCCTCCTTCTTCATTATCATCATCATTATCATCATGAAAGCTGGAAAACTCCTCTAGTTTTCAACAAGTCATTTAGCCTTTCTCATTATATTGCCTCTCTTTGTAAAATAAGATGGTTGGATCAGGCTATTTCTACAGTCCTCCTCAGCTTTAAAATTTGAGAGAATTGTAAAATTAATCACAGTGAGCTCTCTCTGTATAAGACACAGGGAAAAGAACATGACCATAAATCATAATCCTTACCCTCAAGGGGCCTAAAACTAGAGGGTATCTGGAAAAGTTGGGAATCACGACAAAAATTAACTGAAAACATCACTAGGAAATACTAAAATCTTAATATTATCTTATATGTTATTCAATAACATTTACCACTGAAGGTTAGATTGGGCTATTTACCTCTTTGTTTTATTAGATAACCCTTTACTTCACTACTTCTGCCCATATACTCTTTCATTTTCATTTTTCAAAATTATATTTATGATTCAAAGCCCACACCTCAAATGCCTTCTCCTTCAAAAGGCTTCCTTCCCTCAACAAAAAGGATCTCACCATTCTTCATATTCTAGGTTAACTTCCTGATTTACCTCTACAATACCATAGCCTGGAAGCCCCTGAGATGCATTCTTTTTTGGAAGGGGCCTGATTTTGAAGTTTGACTCAGCCACTGATTAGTGAGCAGGCTTTCCTAAGCCTTCCTTTCCTCTCTAGTAAAGTAGGTCTGATCATAATCTCTTCCTCACAGGACCATTGTGCAAATTAAAGAAGATATCATGAATGGTTTGGTAGCAACTCAATGAATGTATCTGAATCCTCCCCTGTCAATTTACTCTGCTGTCCATCACAGTCAGTTTTGTATCTGTTTTACCCTGTCTGGTCGAGAGTGGAATCTGAGGACCGAAACTCCTCTCTTACCCATCTCTGTGCATTTTCCTCTTTGCCCCTGCCCCTTCCTGTAACCCAGTTCCTAGCACGATTTCTTCATTTATGTGTAAATTTTATCAAAGTGGTGTCAGTCTGTGCAAATTATCTTCTGAAGTCTGTTAAGAATGTTCAGCAATGTATACTACAACAGCAACAGGGATAGTGTGGAAAACTCTTGTTTTCTTCCTACTCTCCAATTCTTATGCTTCCTTCCACTGCTTTGGAGAGCAGGCTACAATCAGAGTCATTTCACCATAAGAAAATCATCAATTTTTTAATGAAAACCCCCATCATTAAATATTCAACCCTGGCACAATCCCTAAAGGAAAGAACCCATTCCTGCAATGCACTTGGCCAATTGTGAGCCTTGACTTGTTGAACACAGACTCTTCCCTGACCCTGGAAGACAATTGGCAGGATTCCTGAATAACGAAGTATGAATGCTCACCATTGTGCTATCTCTAGCTACACCAGCTCCTACCTAATCTTTTGTTCCTTTTCGTTGGTCTCCTTTGCAACTTCTTGAAGATTTGGCAGTTTTCCAGTGTGTCCAGCCTATGAACTTGTGAATACTTGACTGAGAAACACAAAATATGTTTATAGGACTTCTGATGGCTTCTCATCTAACCCATAAATAAGAAATGCATTTCAACATTTATCAGAAAACATTCTATCTCCCAGATTCAATTGACAGCACAAATTTACTTCCCAGAAGACAGCACCAAAATCTCAACATTGGCATATTCAATCAAGCACACGCATGCAGCTGCATTGTGTTAACAAAAGTGAAACATTATTAGGTCGCGTACTCTGAGTGACAATATCCTTGACTGATCATTTCTGTGAGAAATTAAGCTGTGAGAAATTCAGTTTGGTAGTATTTGAGCATTACAAACAGCTAGTCTGTTTATATCAGCTAGGCTTTGATGTTAAGACTTTCTGTAACTGCAACCACAGGAAAAGCAGACTGAATACAGGGTTGATAAGGTCACAGATATAAAAATCAGATAGAGTTCTGTTCTACTAGCTACATAATGTATACTTTGGGAAGTTACTTATATTTGTAAGCCTCAGTTTCCCCATAAAAATAAAAATGGCAAGCAATATGAAAACTATCTAATAGAATTTTTGTGACACTAAGTTGTAGTAATGTATATAAATCACTTAGCCTAGTATGTGGCATTTATTAACACCCAACCAAAAGTGTAATTTTAAAAAAAGACTCTTATATCCCTTACAAGACAGAAATATTAAGACCAAAATGGTTACTGAGCCCTCAAAGGTATTATCTCATTCTGGCTGAGCTATCTGTACCTGGAGAAAAACCTAGAAAGAGTCTATTTCGCTCCAAGTTTCTCGACCCTATCTTTATTTTCTTATCCTCTATACACTAGGACCTGTGATCAGGCCAGGATTAGCTAGTGTTCTCTAGGATTAACGTTTTCGGCAGCTGTGGATGATTGGGTAAGATAATTGTTTATGTGTCTGCCTCTCCTGCTGGAATGTGAACTCTCAAGGGCAAGGGCTATGTCTTTCTCTATCCTACCTGTTAGTGATCAACAGGAGAAGGCCACTGCTTAACTGTTAGTGTCAGGCCAGCTCCAAGCTGATACTTCTTAGGAACTTCTTTTCTTTTCTTTTCTATTTTCTTTTCTCTTTTCTTTTCTTTCTTTTTTCTCTTTTCTGTTTCCTTCCTTCCTCTCTCTCTCTCTCTTTCTTTCTTTCTCCTTCCTCTTTTTTTCCTTCTTTGATAACTAATTTATCTCATAGATGAAAAGGACTAGGAAGCCCTTGCCATCATGCCATGTGTTTTATTTACATGCTTTATCTCATTTAAGTTTCACAATGATCTATGAGATAAACCATTTCTGTTATTCCCATAGTATATACAAGAGAAGCGGGGATTACAAGGGTTAAATAAATTTGTCAAAGGTCTTCCAGGAAGTGACTGAGCCTGGATTCCAAGCCAGACCTTGCTTTGTATATAATGCCATCAATACTTCTGATGGATGTAATGAAGCTGGATAATTGCTATGAAAGATTATTTATGGATTTCTCTGTTATATTTTCAGTTTTTGTATGTATCTTATCCCAGATCACAGCAACTGACTCCCCTTGAAAGTTAGAGAGCTCAAAACTGATTTATCAATACAACCACCTCATATGACCAGATTTTCACAGGGTCAAATCTGATCCTTTTATTCTCAGAGTTCAAGTCTCAGCATTAAAATGTATAGCATCAGTACAACCTATCCTGTAGAAAGCTACCCAATATGTGCTAGGGCATGCTCCTTACCCCACACATCCTTACTGACCAGAGGTTTCTAGAAGAGGAGACCCTATATGCAATGTTGGTCCACTATTTCTCCATTTTTCTATGGCTTAAGTAAAAGAAGATATTGACTTTGGGATGTCAGCTCAGAGATTGATCAAAGATGTCTCAGTGGATAGGAATATATGCTCTTAGCTGGGGAGTAAATGCCAGCTCTCACTTAAAATACATCCAGGGACCTTACTTACTGCAAAAGTCCCTTCCAACTTTGAGGTCCTAAGAGATGACTAGAGATATGTAAAAGACCTCTGTACTTTGTCCCACCACAGGCCCAGTTTGTATTAATTCTCAGGTGAAGACACACGAAACAGGTTTAACCTATTTTTAGATAGCCCAGAAATCAGTCAGTGGGGAGCCAAGAAAAGCTTTGAGGATGATAAAGTCATTTACTTTGTATTAACAGAAGTTGAGAAGTCCTTTTCTGGAATCTTTATTTGTAAGTCCACAATGCCTCCCTAACCAAAATAAATCCTGTCCCCCTGCCTCTTTTATTCATAAGCCCCTGGTTACTGCACAGTATCCTCTATCCCCAAATATACCTGGCTAATTGATCCTCTTAATATTACTGGGTGACTTTCTCAGATGATTTCTTCCTAACCTTTTTGGCTGCTTATAATCCTATTAGCAAGCTCCTATCGTAGAACATTAATGTGGTTGTATCTGATTTAATTTTTAGCCAATACCCTACAAAATGCAGTAGCTTATTAGTGATTTTTATGTCATGTGGTTTTAGCAAAATTGAATGATAATGAGATGTGATTGGGTGGAAAATTATAGCAATAGGGTGCTTGCTTTCTGTAATTGCAGCATAGTCTTTAGTTAGGAATGGGACTATCAGAATTTCTTTTACTTAACAGTGATTTCTAAGACATGGAAAAGCACTGAGTATTTATAATTTATTCAGTATATGATTCAGTGACTTTCACTGATGGATGGTGAGACAGCCTTGCAAATCATAGAAATGATCAAGGAAAGCAGAAGGAAGATAACAGCGGCATTGTCTCATCTGAAGCTTCATTTATTACCCTCCCCCATAAATGAAGTAGAAAGGAATATAGGACCATGTTAATAATGGTGGTCTTATCTAAAATAAACTTATTAAATGAGACAGATTCTTTATTAACTAGTCAGGAGTCAAATGATTAAACAGCTTTTCTTGCCATTGAATTTCTAACAGAAATCAATGTACATTATACAGTTGCAGCAGCTGAGATTGCAAAAGCCCAAGGGCAGCGTAAAGACTGTGATTTACTGAAATATTTTATCAGCATAATGGTCAAGAGATGCAGTTCAGTTTGTCTGTGGGGTACAGTTTATCTTATTCATTTTTGTATGTGTTAAAAAAGCTACTTGAATAAACTTCCCAATTGTAATATTCCTGTTGCGAAACCATAACTGTCCCACTGAAAAGAATTGTCCACATTCAGGACATTTTTAAGAATGAAAAGTTGCTTTATGGAGACTTACATATTGTCATTCTATTATAGACGGTGCTACCCAATGAGTTTGGCATGGTTTACAACAAATACGATGACAAAGCGTTGTTAGACACAGTGCCAGGTGCTGGCTGTACCTCTGCACAACACTTAAGTGGCACAGAAAATACTGCAGTTTATGCTCTTGCATAACTGCAGCAACTGTAAGTTGCTCTTACAACTCACTTGACCTTTTATGCAAACTTTCTTTAATGTCTACAGCTTTTGGGAGTTTGTACAAATAATTGTCTTTCCAATCTAAAATTAAGAGAATGATGTAAAATTTAAAAACAAGGAAAAAATATGAACTTAAAGTACAATGATCAGCAGCTGAAGAATTTCCTTCCCCTTGATTATCAGTAAAGAAAGTTTATTTAATTACTTGTGAAATGTCTACTTCTATAAAAAGGATTTAAAGTGGCTTACAATAAAAGCCATATATAATCAAAAAACCACTTATCTAATACTAATCCAAGACTTAATGGTATAAAATAACAAGCACTTTATTCTGCTCACAATTCTATGTGTCAAGACTTGGGAAATGAAACAGCAGGATGGTTTGCCCTTGCTCCACAATTTATTGGGCGTGATTTGAACAACTATAAATTTCTGGGATCATATGTGTAGAGGCTCAGGTTGTTTGGGTCTTCTCCATGCCACCCCTGCTAGGGACAGAATGCTCAAAGTGGCCCTTCATTTATGTCTCTGGTTCTGCTGGAATAACTAGGACAGCTGGGGCTGCTCAGGACTGTCACGGACTTTTCCCAGGCAGCTTCCTCACAGTATGTCATCTTGGGATGGTTGGGCTTAACATGGCAGCTAGTTGTCCCTCACGATCCAAGAGGTGTGAGCAGAAGCTGGAAAACTTCTAATGAGTGAACCTCTGAAGTCCCAGAACCCTCCATGTGTATCCTCCATCACATTCTAGTGGTCAAACAGATCACTAAGTCAGCCTTGACTCAAAGGAGAGAAATTAGACAATACTTCTCAGTAGAGAAGAGTACCCCCAAATATACGGTCATCTTAATTTACCCCATAGGCATAAGGTGATTAGCAATGAGAATTTTAAAGTAAGAGGAGCTGTACCATTGAGGAGACAAACAATTATCCTAGAAAAAGAGGTTAATGACACCTTCTACTATAGGCATAGAATTTAACCTTGAGCCTCCTAGTGATCAAGGAAAAAGAAAAAGGAAGAACCAGCAACATAATGTTTATTATTTCAAAAAATAAGAGTAAGGTTTTTTCTCAATTATTTTCCAAAGTCTAGAATAATAATCAGCAAACATAGAGCACATGTATATTTGATACTGTTCCTTTCTTCCTAAATCTCCCTGTTTCTCTCAGTATCCCAATCTACCTTTGTGGTGGTAGTCATTCTAAATAGGAAAGTTACTGCTTAGAATGCAGGCTGAGATTAAGAGGTGGAAGAAAGAAAGAGGAGAAATGAGGGTAAGCTGAGACAAACACAAAGCAAATAAATGAGCACAGAGAGAGAAAGAGAGGGAACGAGAGAGAGAGAGCAAGAGAGACAGTGAGAGAGAAAGAGAGAGAACTAGGCGGACAGAGTTTGGCTTGCTCAAACTCAAATGTCTCTAAGGGCTTCTTTGGCAGGTACCTAAAATATCTGTAACACATGAAGCCAAAATGATAGAAATAAGTGGATCCTCTGTCAAATGGAAATGTGCATACCACATCTAAAAGCATCAAGTTATTTTTTATTATTGATTTAATGCCAAATATACCCATTTTTATGGCTGACTTTAGGCTGCTCCTGAATGTCAAGTTACATCCCTTGAATTTGCTTCTGCGGGGAAATTCTGAGCTCTGAGTATGAATAATTATACTGCTGGATTTTTCAGGTCTCTCTTAGTAGAGAGACCCTCTAGGATGGCATTGAGGGCTGATCATAGGGATTCACATAAGTGACCTCCTTCTGTTCTCAGCTACTGAGAAATAAGACCTATCACCTTCTGAAAGAGTCACTTTGGAAAAAATAAGAGGAGAAATTATTAATGCCCATAAGGGATAAAATAATGAACTAAATGAAGCTAGTGCCAAATACTCTTGCTGATCCAGAGCCTTAGAACTGAGAAATGCATCATTGTATTTTGTAATGCAAGCTACCACCATGCCATTTACCTCTGATTGTTACCTTTTAGACATCTAATGTGCTAGAAAACAAAAAATGACCACAATGTGTTCTTTACTAATAGAAATACAAGCACTGTTAGCACTCCTTAAATTCTGACCAAAGGGTTCTTTTCCTTTTCTTCTTGCTCCTCCTTTTTTTAATGGGCTATCATTAGAACCAATAAATACTCAGAAAAGTACCATACATTCTTGTTTGCTTTCTTTTAAAAAATATGTATATTTAAGGTATACAACATATTGTTTTGATATGCATATACATAGTGAAATAATTACTACAGCTAAGCAAATTAACATTTCATCACATTCCATAGCTACTGTGTGTGTGTGTGTGTCTGTGTGTCTGTGTGTGTGGTAAAAAGCACCTGAAATCTACTTTCTTAGCAAATTTTCAGTGTACAAAACAATATTATTAACTACAGTCCTCATCCCATACATTAGATCTCTAGATTTATTTATTCTACCTGACTGCAATTTGTACTTTTTGATCTATTTCTCCTTGCCTCCCACTTCCTGCCTTTGGTAACCAACATTCTACTCTGTTTCTGTGTATTTGTCTTTTGTAGAAAATTACACATATAAATGATATCATGCAGTATTCTTTTCCTGTGTTTGGCTTATTTGACTTAGTATAATGTCCTCCAGGTTCATTCAGTTGTTGCAAATGGCAGTATCTCCTTTTAAAGGCTGAATAATATTTCTTTATACATTAATCTGTTGAGGTTATTTACATTGTTTCTATATCTTGGTTATTGTGAATATACTACAATGAATATAGAAGTTCAGCTATCTCTTCAACATACGCACTTCATATTCTTTGGATACACACCCAATAGTGGACTTGCTGGATTAAATGACTGTTCTATATGGTGGTTCTAGCTTTAATTTTTTGAGAGACCTACATACTATTTTCTATAATGTTTTACCAGTTCATATTCTCATCCACAGTGTACAAGGGTTCTCTTTTCTCTTCACCTTCACCAACACTTATCTTTTTGATAAAAGTCATTCTAACAGATATGAGGTGATATTTCATTGTGGTTTTGATTTGCATTTCCCTGATGGTTAGTAATGTGCACCTATATCATAATCTATAGAAGAAAACTGAAAGTACTTTCTCTAAAATCTGGTACAAGGCAAGGATGCCCATTGTCAACACTTATTCAACATAGTATTAGAAGTTCTAGCCAGAGTAGTTGGAAAATAAATAAATAAATAAATAAATAAATAAATAAATAGCATACAAATCAGAAAGGAAGTGGTAAATTTATTTGTCTGCAGATGCCATAATTCTATATATCTAGGACCTTAAAGTCTTCACCAAAACAAAACAGAACAAAAAAAACCTGTTAGAACTAACAACTGCATTGAGTAAAAAAATAGCATACAAAATCAACATACAAAAATCAGTTGCATTTCTTTATATAAGGATTTTCTGAAAATAAATCAAAGAAACAATCTTATTTAAATTGCATCAAAATTAAAATATTTAGAAATAAATTTAACCAAGGAAGTGAAAGATCTTCACAAACAAAACTATAAAATATTGATGAAAAACACTGAATAAGACACAAACAAATGGAAAGACATCCTGTGTTCATGGATTATAAGAATTAATACTGTTAAAATGTCCGTATTATCCAAAGCCACACACAGATTCAACACAATACGTACCAAAATTTCAGGGGCATTTTCATAGAAACAGGAAAAACAAATCTAAAATTCGTTTGGAACCACAAAAAAACCCAAATGTCCAAAACAACCTTGAGAAAGAAAAACAAAGTTGGAGGCAACACACTGCCAGATTTTAAGTTATATTGCAAAGTTATAGTAATCAAAACAGTATGGTACTGGTATACACACAGAAACATAGGCCAACAGAATAAAGAGCCCAGAAATAAACCCAAGCATATATAGTCAACTAATTTTCAATAAGGCCATAAAGAAGAAACAATGAGGAAAGGATAGTCCCTTCAGTAAATTATGCTAGTACTCTTTCTTTTTAATCAAAAATATTTTTTCTTAAAACATGCTGCTATCTATTGCTACAGTTTCTCTCTTCCTTTTTTACAAGTATGTGGCAGAAGCTGACAGTGTTTCTAATTTTCTGAACTCCCCTTAGGCTAATACATCTTTGATTTATAGCAGAGCAGATGGCAACCCAATTTTTCTTTTGCTAGTCTCTTCAAATTTAATTATTTTGTTTTTTCCAGTTGTGAGGGAGTCAAACCTGGATACACTTTATATCTATACCCCCATGGCTCTCCCTTCAGTGTGCCATGTGACAGTGTGCTCTTTCCATCATAATGTCACATCAATTTAGACCTCATTTTATGTCCAAAGCAGATTTTTTTTCAAAGACTGAAGCTGCAGTTCCTTTGATGCCTAAATTAAATGTTAACTAATAGTCAATTTTTCAGATTCCACTCAGGCTAAATTAAGTTGGGAAAGAGTCCATATACCTAGTGGGTTGTTTTGAAACAAGTAACTCAAATGTCACTAGATATTAGCCTTTGCTGAGATATGCAAAATTCATCTGAGTTTCCCCAAATGATGTAGATTCTAAATAGTTTCGATCCTTAATGTTTTCTTTGATGGTCAGTTTGCTCTGATTCATTGATTGGGAAAAATTAGGTAATATACAAGAAATAGGAATTGTTACTCCCTTTAGATTGGGGTTGATTATCATGAATAAATAATTTGAACTTTCTAGTAAAATGGCCCTGATGGTTTCCATTCATGTATTTGCCAATTTGTTATCTGTATTCCATAAGAAAAAAGGTTTTAGTTCCTATTAACACATTTTATCATTCAGTTTTAATTGCAGTCATAGACATTTGTAGTCTAATGTAACAGAACAAAAGATATCATGAAAAATGAGTTCTATGGGAAAGAGAAAAAAGCATTTCATTTTAGACAATAAATATATATTACAAGTGGGAGCATTATAAATCCTTAGGTTTTGTGAATATTCCATCTTCTTGTTAATAGACAGCTGTGCTTTTTATGAACTTCTAAGAGCTGACCACCTTTGGTCAGAGTTGGAGTTATTAAAGGCTGAGGACAGAAGACACAGACTCTATCCAAAGTGAGCATTTGCAGTGTGGAATTACAGTAAGTGTTCTTATCAACCTTTAGACTGACATCCACAGTAATGGAATTTATTACCATTCACTCCCTGCCACAAAGAGCTTAGAATTAAAAGGTCTTGTCCTTCATTGTTAAATACTGACAATTTTCCCCCTTCAGAATCTTTTGTGAGGCTCTTGCTGGTCCAACTGATACTATTTTTCTTCTAATGAAAATGTCTTTCCTCTGTAATTCATTTTAAAGGGACCCTAGCATGTCCCCAAACAGGCAACACCTATGTGTAACCAGGCAGAGAGAATGGACCAGATTAGGGACCCTTTTTTAAATGAGGTTATAGGGATGGATAAATGCAGGGGACCCCAAGCAATTGTATATCTCAGGGAATCATGGGATTATACAGTCACTTAAAGTGGAAGTTTAGTGGAGTCTTAGAAGACTCATCAAGTCCTAACTGGTGAAAGACAGAAGCCAAGGTACACCTTAAGACAGTATTGACAAGGAGACAAGAGGCTTCTGGAGTCTGGAATTGCACTGAAGAAAGGGAGTGGAAACTACAGTCCCCAGATCATGAGACTTTGGCAAGATTTCTGAAAGCTTTGTTACTTCAAATTTTTTTTGTTGTTATTTTTATTATCGCTCTGTTTGTATACCTGAGTGAGAAAACTTATTAGAGGAGAAGAACTTGGGTACCCTGCATCTTCCTACAGTTAGACTTGAAAGGATTTAATCTCTAAAGGAAAGAGTGATGGTGACTGCTGGAAGAATGAGAATGAGAACATAAACAAGCTGAGTCATTTGTGCTCACAAGGAAGAGGCTGGTGGATATGGGCTGAGCAATAGACCAAGAAGTTTGACACTCATAAAGTCCTTGTGGTGCCTCTACATCTAAAACTCACTAACACAATTGCAAGCACTGTGTCAGTTTTAATGAAAAAATTAGGGCCATTAGAAGAATAACAGCTTAGCAGAATTAATATTTTACATGATTAATTAAATATTGTTTTATCTTTAAACCAAAGTTCTCACAGCATTGGTCTCATAAGAAGAGTAAATGAGGTGTCATTTGTATCTATTATTTTTGAAATGTCTATTTTGCAAAACTTTAAGAGTGAGGCACCATTTTGGAAGGAAAAACACTTTCATTAATGGCTTAGATTTCTGACACTGCTTATAAGTAAGAATTATTTGAGAGGTCCTAACAAATAATAATAGTTAAGAATTTAAATAAGTTTTATTTGAAAGAAAACATTGATTCATGCTATGGTTTCCTCTTTGTATGTAACCCAAAGATTACAGGGTACTAAGTATCACTTGAGAGATGAATATACCCAAAATAGCAAATAGGTACTAATTATGCAAATATGTTTTTTAGCAATATAAACACACTTCTGTGGACTTATTAATCCTAGGAAAAGAGAAGAAAAAGCCATTATAGGGGGAAAACAACAACGAAAAGAGGGAGACCAGGAGAAGATACTGAAAAAGCACTGAAGCTCAAGCACAGATTTACTAGGTATCAGATGAACCAGTGATTAGGCTTATCATAAAATAAAAAAAATACCTGTCTAGTAGTTCTTGTGTTACTTAATATTCTCTTATTAAAATATTTTGGCCGGGCGCGGTGGCTCAAG
>NW_016803902.1:3858894-3861721 GCF_001698545.2 Rhinopithecus bieti
TATATTTTGGGGTATTCTCTTAACTTGCTGGTATTAGTGAAGCAGGATGTTTCCCCTATCCCTTCATGAAACTCGCAACAGGAGTGCCTCCTTTACTCAGTCCGCTGCTCTCAACTCCTTGCGGGAGGGAGTGCACAAGTGAATGAGGCAGGAACCGGAGTGCATGAGTGCTAGAACCTGCTGGCCTGGCCACTCTGTCACCCGCGGGATCAAATTCTCTGATGTCCAGCCATAGTCTTTGTTGTCCACCTGCTTCTCCCCTCTGCTGGCTGAACCTGGGATCTTTATAAGGCACAGGATGGGGTGGGTCAGGGCCATGGGTGATTTACGAAAAGGCAACATTCCAGCGGGAAAACATGGATATAAGTTCTCACTTTGGGCCCTGTCTCAGGCTTTTTAGCTTGAGAGTGGAATTTCGTCAGGGACCCACCCCTCTCTGCCTAGAATTATCCTGCCTCCTGTTGCTATCAGTTGTATAATTTGGTAAAACCATTCTTGAGGGCATTTGGCAAAATATACACAAAGCCTTAAAACCCAGCATATTTTGTTCACTCTAATTCTTTTTTCCTGAAGAAACATGCACACCACATAAGCATGTTTTCTAATATGAATAAATGGAAGTGACCTAAAATTCTGATGATAGAAACTTAGAAAAATAATCTATAATATATTCAGAAGATTGAATAATCTGTTGCTATTAAATAAAGGTTACAGAAGACTAATTATATGGGAAAATTGTCATAATAAATTAAATAAATGGGGTAGCTATTTCATAGTGCTAGAGCTCACAGCACTAGAAAAGTGTGAAGAGTCTAGAAGTCATATATAACGCACTGGAAGGAAGAAATACAACTTTGCCGAAGGATGCCTGAAAATATTGATTGTGTTGTTGCATTGATTTCTACTAGGTCACAAGGAAACTACTCTACTTGTTCAAAAGGAGACCAGAGGAATGAAAATGTGTAAGACTTTGATTTGTTCATTCATTATTCATTTACTTATTCATCTAGTCATTCAGCCATCACTTTTCAAATGCCTACCACATGCCGAGCACTGGGCTAGATAACAAAATATGGCTGAAGAATGAGGAGCGATGAAACCGGATAAGCACAAAGAAAATGGCTCAAGAAGATTCTCTTCATGCCTTGTATAAGATTTTGGGTAAGATTTTGGGTAATGAAGAGTCGTTGATGAATTTTTTGGTAGAGAAATGACAAGGTTAGATTTTTACACTAGACCATCTTGGCAGCAGTTGGGAGGATGAACCACAGGAGGAGAGGACTAAAGTAAGTGTGCAGTGATTAGGCTTTTGAGGTAGTAAAGTGATTGCCAGGGAGGCCTGGAACCAAGGCATTTGCCCAGGATATGGAAATAAGGGCACAAATTCAAAATATGTTTAGGAATTACAATTGAACATGGAGATTAATTGTCTATACAGTGCACAGGAATGGACATAATTTTTGATAAATCTTGGGTTTTTAATTTGGATAGAGAACAGAAGAGTTTGGCAAAATATTTTGAATAACACTGTATGGCATTTCATACTTTTTTAGTATCTCTATATACATATATGTGCATAGATACAAACTTTATCATAGGAGATTTGTCCATAAAGAGAAGCTGGTTTTAATCCTCTACTATGGACATTTTTTTTTTTTTGTTATTCACTACACTCTCTATGACTTCTTTGGATAAAATGAGACATTTGCCATTGAAGTTTAAACTTCTAAAATTTCTGATGGAACTGTAGAATGTGATAATAAAAATGAACATTCATGGAACACTGACAATGTACCTGGGTCTAGGCTGAGTATTTTACACATATTATACAATTTATTTATTACAACAACATTAGGTAGGCATGCTCACTTCACAGATGAGAAAATGAAGCTCTGAGAAATAGCCACTTGCTCAAAATTATACAACTAGTAAGTTGCTCAGCCAGAATTTGAACCAAGGTTTACACTTTTGAAATTTACATACTGTAAACTTCATCAGTTACCATCTGAAATTTCAGACATTCTTAGAAACCATATCTTTCCATAGACATTATGGATGATTTTTGGTGATTCGAGCGGCAGTGTGATCTGATGGAAAGATCATTGTACTGAGGGTTGAGAGTCCAAATTCCTAGTTTGATCCAGACAACACAATTTTTTTATGTGTGTGACCTTGACTAAGTTACTTAACAGCTCTGGGTCTCATTTCCTTCATTTTAAAAATAAGAAGATTGGATTAGGAGTCACTTCCACGCTGTTATTGTATTTGTAACTTGAGAAATTTGAAATTTCTCTCTTCACCCACATAGGACAGGGTTTCAAAGCCAAATATAGTTCTACGTACTAATGGAATTCGCTAATTTCAAATGCAGAAATGCTACATTCTGATCAGTTTTGAGTATTAGTTTTCTCATCTGTAAAATGGAATAATATTAATACCTAGCAGTGTTACTGTGAAGATTGAATACAAAATTATAATCCTAAGTGGTTTTCACTAGTTCAGTCATCAGAAAACTAAAATAAATAAAAATGTCTCTGTTGGCTGGGTGTGGTGGCTCACGTCTGTAATCCCAGCACTTTGGGAGGCTGAGGCAGATGGATCACCTGAGGTCAGGAGTTCGAGACCAGCCTGGCCAACATGGTGAAACCCCATCTCTACTAAAAATACAAAAAGCTAGCCAGGTGTGGTAGCACATGCCTGTAATCCCAGCTACTAGAGAGGCTGAGGCAGGAGAATCGCTTGAACCAAGGAGGCGGAGGTTGCAGTGAACCAAGACTATGCCACTGCACTCCAGCCTGGATGACAGAGCAAGACTCCATTTCAAAAA
>NW_016803902.1:3863362-3876550 GCF_001698545.2 Rhinopithecus bieti
AAAAAAAAAAAAAAAAAAAAAACTCTGTATGTATTTATCTGTATCTGGTCTACATAAATATTAGTAGATTAAAATGAAGTAAAAGGAATTTGATAAAATTCATTATTCCCCTAGGCCTCTAAGACTTCAAATAATGAGGGCAAACAAGCAAAGTTAGAATTTTTCTGTTGTTCTGATTTACATCAGGATTCAGGATTCAGGAATTATTTACAATTAACTTTCTATACTTGTCCCTCATTGATCACTTGATGCATATGCTCTTCTGGAATTGGATTGTTATCCAAGCATGGCAAATTAAACTTCCGATTTAACAATTAAAACCATCAGGCTGACGAATGAGACAGTGAGACTGATTTATTCTGGGTTAGATTCTGGCTCCCAGGCATAAATGAGACTTTCTTTTTGTTTTCAAGAGAATCCTGGCAGGCTGGCTCAGGTGGCACAAGCCTGTTACTGATCTCATCCTATCACAGTCTCCAGGCATCTCCACTGAATGAATGAGGATCCTTACAGTATTCAGAAACAAGTCACTTATGATAATGCCAAAGTCATTCTCCCTTCATGACCATTAAAGACTGGTTTATTACTCAGAAAAAGTAACTATCTGGAATAAGCTTTTAATTGACCTCTCAATGGATATATAGAGAGATTAGATGGATTTTATAAATTAGTCTTTAGATTTCTCTTTGGACTACTCATACTAAGTGAAACCTTCTACTAAAATACACATACAGTCCTCTAATTACATGAGAGGATTATGTTACAAAACATATACCTTTGGAATCAGACAGATGTGGGATCAAATTTTGGCTTCAACATTTACTAGTAGTTGTATGCCTTGTGTATTAGACCCTTCTTACACTGCTATAAAGTCATACCTGAGACTGGGTAATTTAAAATAAAAGAGGTTTATTTGGCTCATGGTTTGGTGGGTTGTGTGGACTTCTGCTTCTGGAAGACCTCAGGAAACTTACAATCACAGCAGAAGGTGAAGGGGAAGCAAGCACTTCTTCATATTGCTGACAGGAGAGAGAGAGAGAGAGAGAGAGAGAGAGAGAGAGAGAGAAAGAAATGGAGAGAGAGGTGCTATACACTTTTAAACAACCAGATCTCATGAGAACTCTATCATGAGAACAGCAAGGAGGAAGTCCACCTCCATGATTCAATCACCTCTCACCAGGCCCCTCTTCCAACACTAGGAATTACCATTTGACATGAGATTTGGGTGGCGACACAAAGCCAAACCATATCACCTTGGTTATATAATTTCTACCTTACTTATATAACTTAACCTCTCTAAGCATCAGTTTATCATCCTGGAAGTAGAAAAATATAACAAATATTAACACCTACCTTACCGGATTATTTTAAAGAGTAGGAGTAATGAATAAAGTGCCCAGCAGGCCCCCTGGCACATAGTAGACACACAGTAAATGGTAGCTTCCATAAAAACTGGACTGTTATGGTTTGAATGCTTTTGTCCTCTTCAAAATTTGTGTTTTGGAAACTTAATCCCTAATGTAACAGTGTTGAGAATTGTCATATTTTAGGAGGCAATTAGGTCATGAGAGTTCTGCCCTCATGAATGTATCAGTGACACTATAAAAAGGGCTTATGGGCTTCCTCTCTTTCTCTTTTCTGCCAGGGGAGGACACAGTGTTCCTTCTATCTAGAGGATACAGCAACAAGGAGCCATCTTGGAACCAGAGAGTTCTTGGTTTTCAGTCTCCAGAACTGTGAAAAATACATTTCTATTCTTTAGAGTTTACCCAGTCTGTGGTATTCTGATACAGCAGCACAAAATAAAGACACAGAATAATCCCGTTACAGTCCAGGCCTCTTCCTTTAGCAGTCATTGCATGTGAGACTATCTAGAAAGTACAAACATAGTTCATAGTCATTTGAAACATTTTATTAATGTTGTGAAGTAAGACCTCTATATGGAGGAGAGAAATGTGACACCTCAAGCCTCTTCTAGAAGTTCAGTATTTATCACCTCAAAACCTCCTTTCCTCACTAAATAGACATAGAGGTCTTTCTTAAATCTAACTTTTCTGAAATCATGCCTTCTTTCTAATGTCCATGGAAAACAGAAACAGCATCTGTGGATAATTCCCAACCATCTTGGGTTTCTGAAACAAGACTGAAATCTTATGTACATTTAACTAATTAAAAGAAAACAGAGAATAAAAAAGATACTCCAAAAAAAAAAATTAAACCAGCTCAATAGAAGGACCTTATTAAAAGACAGTATATATGCCAACATCAGGACATTCAAGCCATTCTACTTTTAGCTAAATGTTGAATTCCCACAGTCAGAAGGTAGACAAATTGCTAAACATTCTTGTTTGTCTGCATGATTTGCTTCATTGTTTTAATAATAAGCCTTATGATCTTAAAGTATGTTGCAAAAATCTCCCTCCCATTCCTCATTATATCATCGGTAGTCACCAGATAACAAGATAACAAGGTTCAATCATTAATATGCAACAGTATACTGAGAGTACAGCAGAATTGTAAATAAACACACATACAAACATATTTCATAATTCATTTCCAATAACTAAGTGCCTTCCATCACCAAGATTCCTGTTCCTCTGCTTCAGAATAATATTCCTCTCTATATCAGAGAGTCTTAAGTACCTACCATGAACACAGGCACTGTTTTGATGACAGAGGCACTGCTGTTAAGGGAAGAGGGTCAGGGAGAGAGTGAGAAAAAAAATGTTCTCAGATCATTAATCCTTTCTACTTTTTCTTTTTTAATTGCAAATGTTTTCACTTCCACAAAAATACTGAATGTGTATTTCCCACCAAAGTACAAAAGGGAATTTTCTGAGACCTATCCTAGAGGAAAAATAAAACTGTCAAAGAGACTTCTACTGCTAAAAGATTAATATTATGATAATTACTTTGTAAGATGTAAATTAAGAAAGTGCCAAAATAGTCTCTTGCTGACTTTACATCTCTATAAAATGCAACCAAGCTGACATCTATGGTGTATCTGTGGTAATCCGACTTACTTGGCTCCCAGGGCTGCTGGAGGTGTGTGTCAGCAATTTCTTTATCAGTTCTTACCTTCCAGAGATTTCTAACTCTTCACAATGCAATCATGAATATTCACTGGAAGCCAAAATTGCACAAATCAAGTCCCAGCAGAGTACTGTATTAGTGTGTATGGCTAATAACTTGAAATCAAGATTCCCTAAAATGTTTCAACAGAATTTTGTAAAAGAAACTAAGCAATTTAGCAAAAGTTAAACAACAAAATCCTAATCAATATCATCACTCTTGAATAACAGAAAAAGAAGCCCTGGTCAGCATGTTGAAGGATCTGAATTAAAGCACTCTCTCCTCTACTTATTAGGTTTAATACTAACCTTTAGGCAAGTCATTTCACCTTTCTAAGATCTGTTTGCTCCTAAGATGGGAATAAGCCTTCTTAGATTTTAAACATTAGACTAGTGTCTTAACCACTTAACAATTTGATTTCTTAATCTGTAAAGTAGGAATAATGATTCTTACCTTATTTAACACCTCACACAATGTCAAGAAGAGTAGTATATCTCGTCTACCCAGTTTGGTCATGGTTTCTAACCAAAAAGACATATTGGTTACACCTGGACTCAAGTAGCTTGCCTTAACAACACCTGAGTGGTTTCTTCACTTGGTCTTCTACTGGAAACAAAGAAGGTATAACTCCACATCAAGGAGTAAACTCAAGCCATTTACTAATCCTTACCGTAAATACAAAGATACCTGGTAGAACACAGCTGTAGCCATGGCATGTTAATTATCCAGCGTATTAGATCTGAAGATACTCCTGCCTTATGCACAAAGTGCGTATTTATATACACAAGAACTCTTCCATAAAAGATTTTCTTTTATGGAAATAATGTAGTCTTTTTTATTAAAATTATTCTAGAGTGATGTGGTTTTAACTATCAATCTCTCTGTTGTTGCAGGGTATAACCAGGAGTTGCAAAGTGGATGTAGGTGAACATGTCTCAATCTAGTTCATCTTTGCTTTTTGCTTCTGCTTTGTGCTATCCGTCTTCCTGTACCTCAATTCTAGCTGATGAGTTTGAATATCAAGTCTGATTTACCTCTATAGCATTCTTAGTCTCTTAAACTGCAATTGTTCAAAGTTCAGCCATCTAGGCTGTGGATTTTTCCTTGACTACAACAGAACCTATAAACAAAGTTCCTATTCACTATTGTAGAAAATCATAAACTTAAGAACTGCAAAAAAGGGTTATTGCCCTATGAGGTATTTATGGGGACTCACTTTGCCTGCTATGGTAAGATTCCTTTTATAAGCACCTCTGGTTTATAAATGGGAAAAAATGATATTTCAAGTAAATACTCCCTGGAAGCATCTTCCCCGTTACTCAAATATCTTGTGCCGAAGGCTACACAGGCTAAGATAAAAGCTCTCCATTTAGGACAAAAGATTTTCCCTGACCCAGGGTTACAAATGGGTTTTTTAAACAACTAAACAGTGCACAAAATTGTTAGAAAAAAATCCCCAAATGTAGGAGCTGTGTTTCTTTCTTGAGAGAGACAATACTCTTACAGAAGCGAAGAGTTTATCTCTCCCCATCTTGGCTCCCATCAGCACTCAGATGGTTTGCTGGCTGTTTCTCCTACCCTGAACTGCTTGAGGAAGCAGTGCTTTATTCATACAATATGTTTGGTGCTTAGCATAGTGAGTAGCACACAATGAGCACTCACTAAACGTTTATTGATTGATTACAGGCATGGATTCTAATACATGCAGAAGATATGAATGAGCACCAACCATGTCCACTGTTTTTCAAAATGCAATTCTTCATAGATAGTTGTATCTTATGATACGATTCTGACTTCCCCTCTCTAAAATGCAGTGTAGAATTAAATATTCTGCTTGAGATTTTACTGTGTATAATTTTCCAACATACCACAATAGTAAATATACTCTGGAATGCAAATCCAGTAATTAAGCTGGGTGTGCTGCAAAGCTGGCAATGTCTTTGAAAACATATTTTCTAGAGAATAGGCCTAGCTTAGATTTTTCCTCCTAATTTGCATTCTGTTCAGACAGCCTTCATGAGCAGTAACTTCTTCTTCATTATGGGTGCTTTGTTTATTATTTTTTAAATTCTTCCCATCGACAGGTCATAACTAACCAGCTAATGAGCTATTCTTTACATATGATTCATATGAAAGCAGCAGAAAATATGCTCTATTAAGATTCACTGCAGAGTACATCCCCTTAAAAAGAGATGGCCTGATATAATAAAGGTAGAAACACTCTTGGTAAGGAATATTACCTGATATATAGTGGAAGTTTTCATAAAGAAGCCCTGGTTTGTGATGTTGAGAACTGATCTTTTCCTTGGACCTGTGCCATTGAGCCAGGTCCCACAGTGCAGGTCTTCTGTGTGTGCAGAACAAGTGCATGTGGCTTTGAAGTTGCCATACACCATATGAATGAAAAGGCAGAAAGAGTCCTTAAATAATTAACTGCTATATTAGATCTGCAGATGTTACAGTCAAACACATGCAGTGCATGCTTGCATGACACACAGCAGTGGTGTCTGGAGGAAACAGTTCATCTACCAGGGAAGTATTACATAATTGATTAAAATAATCTTAGGGAGTTGGCACAGCATTCCCCTCTGCTTTTGCCAATGGCTGAGCCAGAGATTGAGATGCATTTTGAAAACACAGAAATCCAGTTTTGTTGGAATTAATTATCAAATTAATTCAAGAGCTTAAGAAACTTGACAACTATCATACAGAGTAAGTAACAAAACCCAAGACAGACTGATTATCAGTCTATGATCTTAAGCACAATTTGTTATTAGACACTAGCTTCCCAGCCTGGCTCCAAATCCAGCCTTCATTCTCTCTGCAGTCCCTTCCAGGGACTTCCCTGTAGGATTTCCCCACAGAGCCCCTCCAAATAAATAGAGCTTCCCCAGCTAATCAGGCTGCTAAGATAGTCAGGCTTGGACCAGGACTCCTGCTTGCCGGAGAATACAATAGACATATACAACATGGCCCTGCTGGGAAGAAACTTATAGTCTGCTGAAGAAGATCAGCCTGTGGGTTAAACAGTAAGACATATGAAATGGTAGATGATTAAATATGAAATTATGAGCCTGGGGTTTCAGAAGTTTAAGGTAGAGATTCCATGAGGACTAAAGTGATTTTTAAAGACTCTATGGAAGAGTTCAAATTTAGATTGAGACTTTAAAGATAAGTGGAATAAACAAGAAAGGGTTAAGGGATAAGAGATGAGAGAAAAAATAGACTTACTGAGTCTCTGAGTTGGCATACGTCTTCTTGGTCACAGTCTGTATTCTCTCTAAAGCAATGATTTGCCCCATGCTACTGTTATACAGAGAGCCATAAAACCTCTTGCTTGTACATGTTCAACAATTAAAAAAAAATCCCTTCTGTAGCTTTTAACTTTACAGTTGGACACTGTTCATGACTATCATTCTGAGGAAATGCTTCTAATTTCCCTATAATTTGCTGTCATTGTCCCTAGTTTTGCCATCTGGAGTAGCATAGAACCAGTCTGTTGCGTGAGGAAAGGCACAGAGCCAGGAATGAGCACTATGCCTTCCTGAGATATTGAAGAGTAATGTTCTGATTATAGTGGAAGATTTTCTTGTAAGACTTCATTGGATAAGTCCAGAGAACCTAGGAAAGTAGCTTGGGGGAGGAGTTTGAAGGAAAAGAAGGTAAAGGAGGAAGAGATGAAGTTAACAGCTATTATGTATCAAATGGTACTCCTTTTGCGGTAAATACTTATTGAATGCCTACTATTATTTCAGACAGTCTACTAGGACTTGGGAATGTGCCAATGAAGAAGGTAAATATGATGTTTGTTGTAGTAACCAAGATAGATGACATTATGCAACCCCAAATCTCTGTAGCTTAACATACAGAAAATTTACTTCTAACACTTACCACAGGTCCAGTGCAGGACATCAGGGAATTTTACTTCATGTAGTCACTCAGGGCCTTAACTGATGGAGGCTCCATGTCATCTACATTGCCATGATCATTAGAGCAAGACAAAGAGAACTGGACAGGGGAATCAGCTACTGAAGCTTCCACCCAGAATGACCATATCACATCTGTTCACGGATGATGACCCAAAGCAAGAAATATAACCACAACTATCTTCCAAGTTGAAAGGAAGTTCAATCTTCTGGCACACTTGGCAGGTCAATTGGAATATTTAATAGAGAATACTGATTACTACCATGTCTGACTTTATGGAACTTGGAACATAGGTAATTAGGTGAAAACAGGCAAGTTTACAAGCAGTTATGATCAGTACAATCAGTGCTATGATACGGGAAGAAGATCTTTGGGAGGAACACCTAACTCAGACTTTTGGAATAGTCAAAAAAGAATTATAAGAAAAACTGGTAAAGCCAGAAGGATGAGTACAAATGTAATTTAATAAAGAAGAAACTGAGACAGGGACCGATAGGAATTTAGACCTGAAAACACCTAAAGACAAAGTATGTTAGAGGATCCAATTAAAAATAGCGGCTTCCAGTGTTTGATCAGCTATTTATGATGTCTTAAAACAAGTACTAACTGCATTTCTCTGGTATAATTTTGATAAGATTTGTTTTAGTTAAAACAAAAATTAAAATGTACAACGCAATTCATTAATGGTTACTGAAAGTCTTCAATTAAAAATTAGAGGATAACGGTGTTGGGGAGAAGTGTCCTTGGTAAAATTGGAGAAGCAAGCATTGCTCAGACCATGCAGAGGCCTTGTCAGCCTCACTGATGAGTTTGTGCTTAATCCTGAGAACAGTGAGGGACCATTTGCTAGATTTGAAAAAGACCTCTCTTTGAAGTGTGAAAGGTGGATTGTGGTAGGGGGTGACAGTATTCTATTTGCAAGATACTTCCTGTACTTAATGTATCCACTGGGTAGTTATTATTTCCACTTCACAGATAAAAAAATCAAAGTTTTAGAAAGGGTAAGTATCTTCAAAAAGATCATAAGGTTGTTAAGCTGATGCATTGAGAAGGGAGAGGAGAAGAGACTCAAAACCTGAAATGCATCTGCTATTGAAGTCCGTGCACTATTCACATTATGATGTTGCCTCCTCATCATTCTAGAATATAATAACAGTACAAGAAGTGCTTCCATCATAATGAACTTACAACCTAATCTCTTGACCAAAGAGTGGCTTTAATTCACAGGGGAAGTTGGCATAAAAGTGTTTATACTTGACATTTTACCTCATTTACCCTGGGCGAATGGGTCAGTATTTGAAAGGGATGAGGTGACTGCCCCATGACCTCTTCAGTTTCTGTAGGTCATAGGATAAGAGCAGCAATGCTCTTAGTGAAAGAAACTCTCAGGGAAAAAAAAAAAAATGAGGTTATAATGGGCACTGCTTCAAGTGAACAGTGAGATTTTTCTCCTTGTCAGAGGTGTCTGCTCAATCTAGGAACTAAAGACTAGCCTGGATGGCTCTTACCTTTCACAGCTCAAAATAGCAAAAGGCCTGGATGAATAAATACAGTGAGATCTGACAAGCCGGTAAAGAGGACAGCTCACTTTCCGTGCCTCCCTTGGTTCCACAATCCAAGGATGAGATAGAACTAAAGTTGATTTCCATATATCACATTGCAGTGTTTTCTAAGATTGATTTTCAAAATTGTTGCTCATGGGGGTGTCATTTGTTCAAATACATAGTGCAAGACTGTCCTTCATTTGAGACTCCAGTTGTTCTCAGAAGCTGCCTTTGAATCAAAGTGCTAGTTTTCAATTTTTTCAATTGCCTCTGCACTTTCCCTCGTGCTTACCAGGGGTCCAGGTTAATAATGTTGGCAGCTTCCAGTGTTTGATCAGCTATTTATGATGTCTTAAAATAAGTACTAACTGTGCATTTCTCTGGTATAATTTTGATAAGATTTGTTTTAGTTAAAACAAAAATTAAAATGTACAACGCAATTCATTAATGGTTACTGAAAGTCTTCAATGCATTAAAACGTTTGAATTTAAAATAGGTTATTATGATAGAGGTTTGTATGTATGTAGATAAGAAAAATTTGGAGGATGTTTACATATAATGATCATCATATAATTAGCTTCTTTGGGAAAAGAATTATCTTATTCACTGTTCGCACATGGAGATACTCAGTGGGTATGAATTGATCAAATGAACAATTTGAGTGGCTAGTCGAAGTAATAATAATCCCTTTATATTTCTATACCACTTGAACTATTTGCTGAATTGAATAATCTCATCTTTAATCTCATTTGAATATTTTGAATATCCTGTGAAGTATATGGGCTTGATTTTGTTATCCCTATCAGGGAAGATCCTGCATCTGATCATGGATAAAAGGAATTTAAATACAGATCTTTTCATAACCACTCCACTGCATCAGGCATAATCTTCAACATTGCTTTAAAAACAATTACTTGATTTAAGAAAAACTGTGAATAGATACAGGTTTTCTTTGCCCTCTGAACCCTCTCATTCAAACACCCTTTTCTACCTTGGGAGTTTCTAGCGAAGCCCTCTGAACACTTTTGCCTCTTACCTATTCTCTCCTCAAAGCTTGCTCTCAGAAAGGAGCTGAGAAATGTTATATCAAATCACAGCTTAATAGTGACCTCTTTTGGGGGTTTTGTTTTTAACAGAATGTATTACACAATCTGGGGCTGTTCATTGTCTTTCCTGGTCTTAAAGTGCAGCTGGTGTGTCACATGTCATGATACAAGAAGCTTATAAGAGTCAGCTCCCTATGGTCAAGATCCTTGGACTAGGGGCTGGCCCAGATTGCCCTCCTGCTTGTCACTTTGACCTGCTCTTATAGTGCATGCCTCCCATGGCATCATAACATGGATCCTGCTATATGACTCAAGATCTTCCTATTTTTGTCGACTATTTGGACATTTTTCTTCAGTTTCCCTAAATCACCTAGGATAGATAACCTGCAGCTTCCCTACATCGCTTCCCAATTTTCTGCAGCTTCCCTGCATCACTTAGGATAGATAACCCACTGTTAGCAAATAGATATCAGATAGGTATCATTTCTCCCCACTCCCAACAGCAGGATTTCTGGCATCAACCACCAATAGGAGGAGTTGGGGAAAATAAAAGAACATTCCAGAGCTTCTGATGTCACATTTGTTCTGCATCTGTTTAAGACTACAGCTAAAACCTGTTTATCACAGCCGATTTCATCAGTGAATGTAATGACGTAAAAACTGCTTAAAATATTGATAGGATCATTTCCACAAGCTCTTGTTTATCTGTCTTTTGTCCTCACTACTCACTGTCCCTGTATCTTCATTGTTCTAATATTCACTGCTTCTAATTCCCGCTCACCAACTCCATACACCACACTGTTTGCACAGTGTGCAAATGGCAGCCTTATCTGATATCTGACCTAAACTCAAGGTTTGTACACCCCAGTCTAAGCCTGTCAGCCTAGGCCCCAATTTATCCAGGAAAGGAAGATCAGAAAATCCTTATCATGTTCTTCTGGTATTTTCTAACCTTCGAACTCCTGACTCTAAAAAATTAGACATCTATCCCTTTTCCCTGCCAAAATTTCTGAATCCAAGTACTGCCTTGATTATTTTCTTTCCTCTCTCATATAGGCTTGGTATAACAATGCTGATTCGTACATTATGACAATAACAGGCAATTAAATAGAACATTGAGATGACAATTTATGGAGTATATAAAACTTAAAATAAAAACTTAAAAATCTACCATTATCTCCATCATAAGGAATAATTAAGATATAAAAGCTGTTTACAAAAAGTAAATGTTTAAGGAAAAGTGATTGAATAATGACTGATGATAATAAAGAATTTACAAAATATGTATACAATCACAATTAAAACTAGGGGAAAATTGCTGTTGGTATTGGAACCGAGAGATGTGACCTAAAGACATATGAGATTAGGACAGAATAACAATCGCTCCAATAGAACTATTCAGGGTCAGAATGAAATTTTAGAATATAAACTACATTTTCCCCTTCAGTCTATGTAGATTTGCTTTCCTCCTGTGGCTTCTCTGCAAGTCCGTGTAACAGTCCCAACCACTTGCCAGTTAAGCAAGAGGAGAATCATTATTGTAAACAACAACAAAAAGATACTGATACACTAAGAATACCATACCATGTATAAAGACAAAAATGGGACTGTCGTAGTCCGTTTTGAGTTGTTATGACAGAATACCTGAGGCTGGGTAATTTATTTTAAAAAGGGACTTATTTGGCTTATGATTCCAGTGGGCAGAAAGTTCAGAATTGAACAGCTATTTGGTGTGTACCTCATGATGCTTCCACTCATGGTGGAAAGCCAAAGCTTGGGAGTGTATGAAGAGAGATTACATCACGGGAGAGGCTAAGAATTCCTTTTGTAGAACCATAACTATCCCATTCCCATAAGAGAGAGAGCTCACTCCACCTGGTGGGCGGGCATTCATCTATTCATGAGAGTCCTGCCTTTACGACCCAAAAGTCTCCCGCTATTTCCTATCTCCTAATGCTGTCTCACTAGCATGACACATTAACATGACACAGTAACATCAGTTTTGGCAGAGACACACCACATCCAAACCACAGCAGGGTCCCCAGTCACTGTGGCTTTAGACAATTGTTGGTGTCTTTTTTGCTCCAAATACCTTTTGCCCTTTGCTGCCCAGTTCTCAATTGTACATTATCTGTTCCCTGTTGAAATGAAGCTAAGAACAAGAATTCAGGCAAGAGCTTTCATAGTGAGAAAACATAGTTATAGTTCTTGACCTCAACAACTTATTTATTTTATTTGGGGACAATTTCAGCTGAACTGAAAGGCTGTCACTCAACAAAACTTCGATTTATCCACATGTTTCTTGGCTAATACATGTGGAAGATAAAATCTCTTTACCAAATTGCTATTGTAGAGATCTTGGTCATTTAAAAGATAGCTCTCTTTATTTCACTGCCTTAAACTAAGGTTCCAGGCTTAATGATCTGACATGTTAGTTTGTAGAATTTTATCTGGCAAAGATACAACTAATTTATTTCTGTGCAAAATGTAAAAGCAAAAGTTACATTTTTCCCTGTAGGCAAATTCATTTTGCATCTAACCTGGAAATCTCATCCTAAGAATTTTTTGCTGAATTGTCTATAAATACACTTTCAACTGGTCTTAACATCTTATTGTTTCTCTAATGAACTGAATAAAATCTATGATGTGTTCACTTCACATTTGTTTTATTATTTCTATCAGAGAATAATAATAAAACATGAGGGTCATGGTCTTAACTTCTTAAAAATTATGCTTTAGCGGTTTTAGAAAGTGTTCCACTGAGATACTTAAGTAGACTAACCTGACAGACAAGGGAAGGATGGGGGGGAAATTAAGACTAGAATTAGAATAAAAATACCCGAGTCAATGAAACTGAATGACTTGAAAGGACTACCTCATGGGCTTCTTAATCTCAGGCACATCTCTTCTTGGCTCCCCGAATAAGCAGCAATACAACATTAACATTGCTTACCCTGTTTCTCTAAGTTCATTTGTTACTTTTTTCTGATTTGTAGTTTTTTTTTTTTCTGGTTCTCAGATGGACTACAAGTTTGTCTCTATTGGTAGCAAAATTTATAAAGTATTTGTTTTTATAATTCTACCATTTGGGATCGCTGTCTAATGTTAATATTTATTTTCTATTAGATAAAGGTAGAGAATCTGATTTGATATACTCTGTTTGCCTCTGTATCAATTGTGAGCTCAAATCAATTAAGAATTTGTGTGCCTACTGGAAAAAAGAATACATCTTTAGGATGTGGACTGGTAAGTTTACATATTGCTCTGTTTATTTTTAACCTCAGAACTGAAACTATAAGAGCTTCCTCTGTATTTCTGTAATTGATGAAAACTTTATATCTTTCACTGTATAGGTATGAAATGTTTTCCTACCCTAAGAAGATATTGATAGATTAGACTATAACATTTTTAAAGAAATTCTGCTCTCATAGAGAGATAAATACATTTTTATAGAAATTAATGTTTCCCAAATTCAAAGAAATAATAAAACTGAAATAATATTGTAGTTTAAATATTCTAGACTTTAAAAATCCCTAGAAATTGCTAACTCAGAAACATTTTTACTTAATAATACAAGTTCACATAATTAAGGTGAATCT
>NW_016803902.1:3876933-3921650 GCF_001698545.2 Rhinopithecus bieti
AATTTTCCATAAGTTTATCAGTATGGAGTATAATACAAGTATATACTTTATTTTAAATAAGATTCGGGTTTGTTTTATCACGAAAAGTTCAGCTACTCTGAAGTTTCTAAACTTCTTATGCTGTTTATTCATATATTAGAGAAGTCAATATTACTCCTTCAAAATGTAACATAGGGAATGGACCTTTTAAGGAAATACTAAGTTTGTATCTGTGTGTATGTGAGCTAAGCCCTTGAAATAAGACTTAAGGGCTACTATGGATATGATGCTTTAGAACTTCTGAAGTGCTTCTCATTAATTATCGAGCATAGAATATAATAGAGGGGACAAATATGCAGTGTTTACTACTATTGGGTAGAAATTAAAATGATGTTATTTAATTTTAATCTCATGAAACAGGTATTGCAAACATATATTCATTTTATTGAGAAGAGTGAGTCAAAAGGGTTAAGTGACTTAGAAGATAACCCAGGTAATAAGTGGTGAACATAGAAAATAACAGATATAAAACACATCCTCCTAGCCAAGTGCTTTCTCCATTATAATAGTGGACTCTATATTTTGAGGACTGCAAACTCTTAACAATAACTACATTTTGAATATGCATCCCCCAACATCTAAATATTTGTTCACTTGCTTTATATGTAATATTCATCTATTACATATACTATAAAAGAAAAACAACCATTTTAAATTTTGAGATACAAAAACATAGACGAGTTCTACCCTTTTCTCCCCATAGCAAGTGAATCATCCTTACACACTTGAAGGAATGTGCTATAACATTAATTTACTATTTATAATTTGTATTATTACTTATTTGGGGCCTATTATCTTGGTATATGACCAGCTTGGAGCCCCAAAGATCAAAGGAGATATGAAGAATCTAGAGAAAAATGGATTCTTTCTTGTTGGCCCTAACTCCTCTACAATTACCATTTCAGAAGTATAGTCCTGATTTTTGCCTAGAGGTCTAGGTCCAACACACTTGTCACCCTCTCCTGTAGCTAATGTGCCCCAAATGAAACATCACATTTGTAGCCTTTGCGCTCCACAGTGTGCTCTGAGCTCTGCTAGGACAACTAGGGTTTATGTAATCAGAAAGGCCTTAACTATGGAAATGAATCACCTCTCCCTCCAAGTTGAACATATTTATTTTTTATGCTTATCTTCAAAACCTTTCTGTGAGGTATGCAAATCAGATATTATTTTCTATTTAGTGTGGAAGAATCCTGAGGTTCAATATTAAGTATTATTTGTCTGGTACACTTTAAATAGTAAGCTATTAACAAAATTGAGTTGAATGAATGAATGAATGAGGCTAAGTGTATGGAGCAGAACTATTTCTAAAATATAAGTTGTCCAACTTCTAGTAGTGATGGATATTTTTCTTAAAATGCAGTTGCCCCAGACAAGGGAAGGATAGGGAGGGAAATCAAGACTAGAATTAGAATAAAAAGACCTGAGTCAGGTTCCAAGTCATTTCTTAGCTTTCTTACTTCAGTAAGTCACTGAACCTTAGATTCTGTAAAATGGTGTGTTCAATACCTGTGTAGCCCATCTCAGAAAGTTGTTAACAAGGTCAAACTAGACAATCCATATAAAATTGTCTAAGAATCTTATTTCCTAAATTCCCTAGATGACTGAGAGGTAGGACTTTTTTCAAAATACCTGGATCAAGAAAGCCATAAGTATGAAATATATTTATCAGCTCTTCTGATAAAAGTATTCATCAGAATTGAGGGCTTCATTCTTCATCCAGTCACAAAATTGGATTATGATAAAAACTTTTATTCAACATGCAATATGAACTGGTCACCAAATGTATACAAGAGTACAAGATGTTGGGAGTCACTTCAAGGTAACTACAATCTATTTCTGAGTATTTATTATTATAATTTATTTTTTATAGCTCTGGAGGCTCAGGGTTTGGTTTCTTCTGAGGCTTCTCTTTTTTGCTTACAGATGGCCACCTTCTCTTGTGTCCTCGCATGGTCTTTTCTTTGTGAACATGCATCTGTGTCGTCTCTTCGTGTGTCCAAATTTCTGCCTGTTATAGGAACATCAGTCACATTGGATTAGGGCCCACCCCGAAAACCTCATTTTTACTTGATCTCCTCTTTAAAGGCCCTATCTTCAAATATAGCCACATTCTGAGGTACTTGGTTTTAGGATTCCAATGTACATATGAATTTTGAAGGGAGACAGTTCAGCTCATAACAGAAAGATAATCTAAAAATGCATGTATGACAAAGATGAAAAGACAGAACACTATGCTATATAAATTCGGATAAAAGAAAATAACCAAGGATTGAAGAGACTTATGATAACTTTTTTAGAGAAAATGAGATTTGTGATGGGTTTTGAAGTAGAGAGAAATAAAAGAGTGGGTGCTTCCTCACAGGAAGGACAATATGGACACTGGATAGGAACAAGGGTATAAGTGAAGTACTTGCCTTACATGGCTTATCTGCACCTGCTGCATCTCAAAATAATAAATAATAGTATTTACTACTATGGGTAACATTTCAGGTTATAAAATATTTTCATTTATATTCACTTGGTCATAGTATTCACCTCCTAATAATCTGTATTACAGCAACCTAGGTGTACTGACTCCAAAACAAGGTATTGCCACCACATGGCCTTGCCCAAGCATTGTAATTTTTAAAATAACATTTGATGTCCCACTTTTTACTCTTGGATAAGGTACAGCAGAAGTGATCTGGATGTTAGACGTCAAGAAGGAATGAAAACAAGATAAAGCAAATGTTATTGGAGTGGGTGGCCAAATAAACACTATGCTATTGAAATAAACCCTAAACACAGTGGGCCTCTGAGCTATTTTTATTCTATGTGTTAAGATGTAATTAAGAGATTTTTTCTTCATATTTTTCCTGTATATATTTGAATCTAGAGAATCCAACTTATTCTAAAAGGAGTCATTCCTGTCAGCTTCCAGCTGTTCTGTATATGTTTAATCAACTGATGAAGTTGGGTGCATGTCTTAAGATATAAAGTCATTTTGTCTGATTTGAAGTTCCATATATTATCTATGTGATATATACTGTATATGTATTCTGCACCAGGAATGCATTTATAAATTCTTTCCTCAGCAACAGCTAAGACTTTTACAAACTCAACATTTAAAATATTTAACTATCATAGAAGAGATGGGATATGATCACATAGCTGGAAAAATATTACTTAAGCCATTATTTAAAATGTCAGAATGTCAGGGTGTCACATGGGTCTGTAGCCTGGCAAAGCTACAAAGATAAAATTATAAAGAATAACTTCATCAAAGAGTTTATTTGAAACTTCTTGCTGATCTAGTAATATATCCTAACATGCATACCAAAACGTGTACCTTAGAAAAACCAATTATACTTTTAGTAATATATCCAAAATAAATAAAATAAACAGAATCCTAGACAGATGTTTATGTATAACAATTTATTAGACTAATATGTATGAAAGCCAAAGGATGGGTACATTTCTGACAATATGGAAATTATTAACTAAGTTATGATGCAACCATAGGATCAACTATTAAGCAACCTTTAAAAATTAGAGGTCTGCATAAACTCTCATCTTCAGTCTGGAAGTCCTTCACCCTATAGCTCTAGAGCCTGGCTACTCAAAGTGTAATCTGTAGACCACTTGCATCAGCATCAGCTGGAAGCTTGTTAAAAATGCAGAATCTCAGGTTGCTCCCCAGAGTGACTGAAATAGAATCTACATTTTAACAAAATCCCAAGAGCTAGCTTTCAAATTAGAGTTTGAGGCATCATGCCCTAGAAGATAAAGGAGTGTCACATATGTCTGGTTTGCAAATAATAATACTAAGGCACAAATATATTCTGCGTGAGACAGAAGCCCAGGTGGGACTCATTCTACTATCTTTTTACAATGATAATTTAAGATAATGCAAGTTTATTTGCTGTTATTGTGTTTGGTAGAATTTTTCCAGAAAAGAATTCACTTACTAATAGATAATAGCAAACTGGCTAAAAAGAGCATGAGTGAAAACATTTATCAGCTACACCGTCCTCAGAATCTCTGGCTTCAATCTTCTCTCTAACCCCACTTAGAAGGTATTTAAGTGACCACAAGGAAGTCATATGCAAGTCTTATAGTGCAGCATTGCAGGCAAAATCAAAGAGAGGCAGCTCAGAATCCTTGTCAGGAATAAAAGAAGATTCCTGGAGGATATGGTTCAGCTTAAACTTGAAGAATGTTGTAACTATATAGTCTTCTGAAAATTAAGACCAAATACTACACAAGTTAGTTATGAGACCCCTTCAGTATCATACTCTCTGGATTTTCAAAAAGGTTTCCCAATGTTTCAACTTAGACCTTATGTACAATACATTCCCTTTCACATGTTTAATAATCAGATGATTAAGACCAAATATTGTCTCAAAAAAGCTCTGAGAAGCATATTACTCTGACTTTTTATTCTTGTCAGCCACATAATTATTCATTCATTTACCTTTGAGCAACTACTATGTGCCAAGTACTATGGATTTATGAGGGAATGCTAAATTATCTCAGTCCCTTATAAATGGCTGATCATCTAGGTAGACAGGTAGTAAAGTGACTGAATCAATTAAGTTCAATGTGAAATATGCCATCATATGGACATGATAAAAATGCTTAGTGGAAGTATTTATTTCATTCTGAGATAGGGAGAAGTGTAAGGTTTCTCAGAGATAGGAACACTAATCTGGCTTCTATTTATACCACTTTGTTAATACTCTCCTAGTCCAGAATATCAGAGCCATCTGATTTATTCTGCACCCTACACCTAACATAAAAAGATTAGTAGCTACCATACTCTGAATAACTGATATAGGTGTTACAGTAGGTAGCTAGTCAGATATGAATGGGGTAGGAAAGGCTCCCACCACCACCAGGAATGCCAGGCAATCATCAGGTGATGGTCAGGTGGTTATTAAACTGTCTCTCTAAAATAATAATTGGCCACAGCCAGCACCAAGGAAAAGCAGTCTCCCAATAAATAAAAACCTGAAATTGGTGATTAACAGCTTCCCAATAAGATCTCAGGAGCTGGGCAAGTGGACTCAAGAATGCACTTGAGTGTCACCCAGCCTGGGTGACAAAGCAAGACCCTGATGTCAAAACAAACAAACAAAACAACAGCTCTTTGTAGTGGAGGACAACTCAAGACAAGCCACAACTTCCTAAAAGGATTCAAATATAATTGAGGATGTCTAGGTGATGCTATTTGTACCTTCTCTTTCTTTGTTTTGTTCTTTGATGTGTATTGTTTTACATCATTGAATTATGTTTTATTTAGTGTGTAAGCATGATAAGAGGCAAAATGGCAGAGTTTAACTGGTATATTACCTACTATATGACCTTTTAGGGACATATGATTGGTAAGGGAAGAATGCCTTAAGTGAGCATGTGTACGGCTCCAGTAAACACATTGTGCGTGCTCACCTCCCAAGTGCTGGTGGGCCACTGTAGATGCAGACAGCCCACCCCAAGGGAAGAATCAGGGGAGAAGGGATGCAAGACCCCAGAAACGTGCAAACATGTAAAACCCCAAGTCAAAAGATTAAATGGTGCACTCGATCTCTCAAGTCGCCTGCTATGCCCTCTTCCAAGTGTACTTTTACTTGCTTTCATTCTGCTTTAAAGCTTTTTCATAAACTTTCACTTCTGCTCTAAAGTTTGCCTTGGTCTCTTATTCTGCCTTATGCCCCTCACTGGAATTCTTTCTTCTGAGGAGGGAAGCATTGAGGTTGCTGCAAACCTGTACAGATCTGCTGCCACTAACATATTTGGTGCTGTGTCTCCCATATGTTCCACTAACATAGGTGTCAGACCTTCTGGGTGTTCGCACACTTCTACCCAATCTTTGCATCTCAGTTAATATCTCCAATTTCCATATAGTTGGTTAGGCTAAAAACTGAGGAATCATCTTTGAGTCTTTTCTTTTCCTCACCTCCACAATGAATCCATTAGCAAATCTTCTAATGTTCACCTTTAATGTAAATTCCCAATCCCCACTTCTTTCCTATCCACTGCCACCACCAAGTCTAAGCCTCCATCACTGCTCACCTGGATTCTACAAGATCTTCCTATATGATCTGCCATTCCTTATCTTGCTCCTCACCAAATGTTTTTTCTCATGGTAGCTAGAGATTGTTGCATAATATAGACAAAATTATACTATTCCCTGTCCTAAAGCCAGCTGATGTCTTCCCATTCACACATGGAATAAACAGAGAGTCTATTAGAGCCTCCATGATTTGGTCCTGTATCCCTAAAACTTTACCACATGTCACCTCTCCATTCATTCCATACTGGTCACATTTATATTCCTGATGCACTTTCTCATGGCTGAGCTCTTGCTTGTCCTGTCTCTCTGTCTGTTTATCTTGCTGCTAGAGTGACTAACTCTCATTCTTCTGGTTTTAACTTAATTACCACTTCAGAGAGGCTTTTCTAAAGTAGTATACCCAAGCCCTACCCTATTATACTAACTATATCATCTTGATCATTTTCTTTATACAACTTATCATCAAGGTATCAAATGCAATGGCTTAAAGAAAAGGATTTATGGTTCCCTATAATCTCTATCAGCACACATAAAGTCAAGTCAAATAACATAAAACCTACATTACAAGAATATGACTGTCATATTTCAAAACAACACTCCCAGATGCCCACCATCATCCAAACAGGTTACAGACCCTAACACCTATATAGAATGCTAGAGGTATCACTGATTATTCTCAAATATTATTCTTTAACTAATTTATTATTTGTTTACTGTCTATCACACTATAATATGAGCTTTTGATATACCTAACATATAGCACACTGCAAGGGCCAATAAACATCACGTAAGTAAATAAATGGGTCAACTATACAGACACAGCTGCACTTACAATATCAATAGAATGTGAGGACCATGATCCATCCATTGTCTTTTGTCCCCTCACCCTTTAGCTATTCATTAATTACTTGATTCATTTAGTCACCAGATATTTAATAAAGATTACATTTCTAAGACCTAGGAAGACAGAAGTGAACAAGACAACAAAATCCCTGCCCTTGAGAATCTTATATTTTTCCATTAATTTAGTTGGAAAAGACAGACAATAAATATAACAAATAAATAAACTATATAGTAAGTTAAATATGCCATGAAAAAAAATTAGGATGAGGAAATAGGAAGCACAAAGGGAAGGGTGCCAAATTTAAATAAGGCAGTCATGATAGGTAATACTTGAGCATAGAGTCAAAGGATGTAAATTGCAGATTAAATTTTCAGAATGGGTTTTACTAAAATTGATTGCACACTTGGATCTTAGTCATAGAATAGTGGACCAGGAAGGTGTCTTAAAGACTTCTGAGCTGGGCATGGTGGTGCCACCTGTAGTCTCAGCTACTCAGGAGGCTGAGATGAGAGGGTCACTTGAGCCCAAGAGTTTGAGGCTGCAGTGAGCTATGACTGTGCCACTGCCCTCCAGCCTGGGTGACAAAGCAAGACCCTGATGTCAAAACAAACAAACAAAACAACAGCTCTTTGTAGTGGAGGACAACTCAAGACAAGCCACAACTTCCTAAAAGGATTCAAATATAATTGAGGATGTCTAGGTGATGCTATTTGTACCTTCTCTTTCTTTGTTTTGTTCTTTGATGTGTATTGTTTTACATCATTGAATTATGTTTTATTTAGTGTGTAAGCATGATAAATAGACAGTAGAGAAAATACGAGGCTAGGTGAGAAGATAATTCGCTGGTCTAAATCCAGAAGAATGCATCTTCATCTAATGGAATGAATTAAAATCACCCCTTCACCCACTGTCTGGCACAAAGAACGCACTTGGAAGTTGTTAATTTTAGGAATTGTTAACTGACAATATCCTTGTCATCATCTTCATCATCATTACCTCAGTTAATCCTCAGGGTTTTGAAGAGGATTATATTACTGCTTCCATTTAAGTATTAGAAAACTGAAGATAGATTGGGTCAACCTAACTTCTCAAGTGAATTCAAACTAAACAAATATGACATTCATTTATACTACCCAATTAATTTTCCAACTAATTGTGGAACAGGAGATTGGAGAAGACTCTGTACTCTATGCTCTATCCCACCCAATCCTTCATTCATATTTTCATATTTTCAGCAAAGGGAATAAATGAATCTACTCCCCTACCCTAGACTTCTCCATAAAGACTGCAAGGATTCCCTTTTTACCATTTACTGTCATTCCACCCTAGGCAGAGAAGAATAGTTTAGGAATGCTTTACATGGGCACTAGTTCTAGTCATGGCCCACAGCCAAGATGTAAGTAATTTTTTAAAAAAGAAACTTCAAAAAATTTGGAAATGTTGAAAGACTTTTTAAAGAATCACAAATCATGTTCAGAAATCTAAAGGTACCATCATGTGCCCTTGCTTTCAGAATCAGGTTCAGCTGGTGAATTAAATAACAGGAGGCTTGGGAGACACTGTTGCAATCTGAGAAGCAGCCAGCAAATTCACTAGAAGTACAAATTTGGAATTTCCTACTCTGTCTTCCCTGAAGATAAGTTTTAAAAATTTACATGTTTTAAAATTCCTTAATCTGACTTACCTCAATAATTCTATCCTCATGCTTTCTGGTTTGTAATCATTATAAGTAAATTTCTCTCCCAAAGGCAAAATCTAAAGAAATATATATGTGTGTGTGTGTGTGTGTGTGTGTGTGTATACACACACATACATATTATAGACATTTATATATATTCATTCCAAGGCAGCTTACAGATGACGTCTTTTTTCTCTCCTATTTTTATGTTGCACAGAGGCTGAAATCAATGTAGTGCCTTTTTGCCACCTAGTGGGAAATTTAATTTTGCTATTTCTTCCTTATCTCTTTTTTGCCAAGAGATAATAGAATTCTGTGCAAACAAAGCAGAAACAGAAAAGTCTATGTGTATACCTTCAGCATAGAATATCAGAAAGACAATGTATGTTTCAGAGAGTAGACCTGTCAGTGGTTAGAAGTTTAAGAGTAACATTCCTCCACTGTATTCTCAAGTCTGGTATTCTTTGATATCATTGTACTATCATTTTCTCTGCATTCATCTTTTAGATTGCATTTCATGAGATCAATAATATACATATTATTCTGAAGAGTGTAGCTCTAATAAATTAGTCACATCCAAATTCAGTATGCCTGAGCTTCAAGGTCTCTTGAAAGAAAAAAAAATTCTAATGATAAAATATCCAACAATTAAAAATTTGCATCAAGAAGAGTAAGAGCTTCAATTTAATGAGAGTTTATTATGTATGGGATGCATTATGTATGGGAAATGTTGAGTAGAGTAGCTATCATATAGTCAGGACCCAATAAATGGTAGTTATTTCGTAAGAAATGCTGTTAATTACCTCATATCTATTACTTTGCTTTATCCTCACTATTGTCTTCAAAAAATGATATTTTTCAGATTTTACATATGTGAAACTGAGACTCAGAGAGTTGAACTGATAAATGGGGAAACCAGAATTTTAACTCTTGTGTGTCGGGAACTAAAACTTATTTCATAACCTGTACTCACAGTCCAAATAAGTCAATTAATAAACAAAATAAGAAATTCATTGTGCTTCTAATAAGTAGAACTTTTCCCAGTACAGTCATGTTTCATGTAACAATGTTTCAGCCAATGAAGGACCTCATATATGACTGAAAAATCCCTATCACCTAGTGGTGGATTAATGATCCAGACCCTATGTAGGCCTAGGCTAATGTGTTTACATCTTCATTTTTTTTTAAAAGGTTAAAAGTAAAAAAAAATAAAATAAAACGTAAAATTAAGGTTTTAAATAGAAAAAAAGCTCATAGAATAACAATTTAAAAGTATTTTATACACTTATAAAATGTGTTTGTGTTTTAAGCTAAGTGTTATTATGAAAGGGTCAAAACATTTTTTTAAAATTAAAAAGTTTATAAGATAAAAATGTTATAGGAAGTTAAGGTCAATTTATTACTGAAGAAGGTTTTTTTTTTTTTAGACAGTCTCGCTCTGTCACCAGACTGGAGTGCAGTAGCATGATCTTGGCTCACTGCAACTTCTGCCTCCCGGGTTCAAGCTATTCTCCTGCCTCAGCCTCCCTAATAGCTGGGACTACAGGCACATGCCATCATGCCCAGCTTATTTTTGTATTTTTAGTAGAGGCGGGGTTTCACCATGTTGGCCAGGATGGTCTCCATCTCTTGACCTCATGATTCGCCCGCCTCAGCCTCCCAAAGTGCTGAGGAAGAGTGAAATTTTTTATAAATGTGATGTAGCCTTGCTGTACATAGTTTATACGTCTATAGTAGTATACAATAATGCCCCAGGTCTCACATTCCATATAGCCTATAGCCTAGATGTGTAGCAGGCTATACCATCTAGGTTTGTGTTTACATCTATGTTTGTGTTTATACTTTATGATGTTCATACAAGGATGGAATCACCTAACAACACATTTATTGGAAAGTATCCCTGTCATTAAGTGATACAGGACTATATATGACTCTACAGCAATGTTGCTTTTTAGACAGTAGTATATTTATCTATATGGGTATGTTAGACCACAGAGCAATAAGACTTAGCCTTAGGTGCCAAGACCTATAAGCAGATCAATAAAGACCTTGAAAAGACCCAGTGGCCTAAAAGAAAAAGCCCCATTGTTTCAGAGGAACTGCTGATGGAATTGTTGCTATTCAAATGGTATGTTATTATAGTGGTGTCCTGGGAACCACAGATTGATGGGAGAAATATCAACACAATGGATAGAACAATGGTATATTTTGGTAGTGTATGAAAGGTCACACAGCCTAATCATTATGACCTTTGACTCTGGGGCCAAACAGCCTAAGTTTGAGTGATGGCTCTACCATTTACTAACTCTGTGTCTGTATGCAAGCTACTTAACCCCAAGTGCCTCAGTTTCTTCATCTTTAAAAATAACAATAATATTTCCTACCCCCTGGGCTATTGGAAGTGCTAAATGAGTTATTTAATATAACACCCTTAGGATGATGCTTGGCTAAATAGTGTCAATAAATTTTAGACATCATAATAGATCTTATTTTCTGATCTGTGACTCTTTATACTCAATCTGTTCTTCAGTTCCTGTGGGAAAGCAGACATAGCTCACTAGACTTAAAATTAACTATACCAGACATGAGATTAAAAAAAAAAATCATTCACAAGAAATTTTCTCTGAGAGAAAACTCCATCTTTGATCATAAGAATGAGTTGATGTGAAATGTAAGAGCTTCCACAGATGGCTTCAAAGAGAGAGAGAGAGGACATTTTTCTGCAAAATGGAAGAAGAACATGAGATTCCAAAGGGTGAGGGGCAGTGGATATATAAGTGAAAGACAACAGGAATCAGAAAGGTAGAGGAATATTGGAGAAATGGTAGAGAAATAGAACTTAGGAGCAGCAGCAAAGAAAGTTCATAGAATTGTCTAAAAGAGATTTTAAGTTGTGTGTCAAAACTGACCCCATCCTCATTCCACTACAAAATCTAAAATAAATTCCACATTGCTTACTAATGCTGTTGTGTGAGGAAATTATTTTGGAAAGTTCAAAGACATTTTATGTGGGTTCAGGTGGATGCCAGGAACAGAAAACAAACAACAACACAAAGGCACAGAGGCTAGCACTAGAGGCAAGAACTGGAACTAGAGGTAGAAATCCCCAGGTATTAGTAAAACTGTGAAGAAAGCAACAGGTTTCCAAGGGCATAGAATTGATTAGAATCTTAGTAACACTGATTCTGCCTTAATTTCGACTTTAGTGATCTTTTCAAAATGACAAAAGAGCAAGACATTATTATTTTTATGATTTTTTTTAACTGCAAGAGTATAACCAGTAGAACATATAGTATTATTTTGTAAGACATTTAGCAGAGATATGGTATCATATAGAATCAGGATTATAGACTGAGACTATTCCACAGAGAAGAAAAATAAGGGGAAGCAATGCAGGCAAAATCAGTGGCACTTGTCATGGTAATAAGGCAAACTAAAAGCTGAGTGTATATTAATATTTATTTCAATTAATAATAGACATTTTAAAGTTTCACAAATATATTCCCATCCATTATTTCATTTAATCTTCATGCTATGCCTATTATTAGGATAAGACAGAGATTATTCTTCCCTTTTATTTGAAATAAACCCAACAACCTTTAATAAGTTATATTTTCAGTAGAAAAACAAAGCAGAATGCAAATTCAAATTGTCTGACCACTGGTCTAAAACTTATTAGTTCTTTCATTCGACAAGTATGTATTGAGGACCTACTAATTGTCTGGCTCCATGCTATATCCTGTAATGAGACATCTCTTGAATATAAACTATGCCTTCTTGAAAGTAATGACTTGCAGGGGCCAACAGTTCACAAATATTTTTCTAGAGAAAGAAGAAAGTGAATTGTGTGTTAAGGGTTTCTTCCTATTGTTTATACTTCAAAAGTAAATATATCCTTGCAATAGTGGTAGCTTCATGTCACCCCACCTACCAGACTCAGGTCTGGAAGAATATGCTAGGAAACCCTTGGATATTTGTGGCCAGATGTATGCATTAGACATTCCATTTTTCTAGTTTCTTTGTTCCAGGGGCAACTTGTTCTGTAACCACTGAATAATGCTGCTTAATTTCAAAGTTCACTATCATGGTTTTGACTGGTTTAAGCGAATATAATTTATGATCTCTATGTGCCACATGGGACGCTGGAAACTAGTTTCCACTGTACTTCCAACAACTCCAGTATAAATACATCCATGTCTCTGATCCTATGATCCTCATTTATAAAATGAAAATGGTAATAGTAATCAATTCACAGGGTTACTAGAAAATTTGACGGATTTGTATACAGAAGTACCAAACACGTAGTCGGTGCTTAATGATTGTTATTTTTTGTTGTTATTATTATTATTAATATTGATATTCTGTTATTAAGTTAGAAGGTTAATTATTTAACCAAGATACCACAGCTAGTAAGGAGTAGGGGCTGGTTCTGATTCCAAAGCCAGGGATTTCAAATTCAGCTATCCTAAAGTAGAAATGTAATTATTTCTGGCAATGAGACCCAAGCAGAAGTCACCCAGAGAGGGTCAGTGAAAATGAAGTTAGAATGGTGAGCATAAGAAAGGGGAAAAGAAATTTTAAACTGTTTCAATAACTTGACTTGATGAAAGCAATGACTAGATTCAGTGAAAAGAAATACAAGTTAACGAGCCTCAGGGCAAAAAGTAAGAATAAGGATTATTATCTAAATGGCTCATTTGCTTCTAAACATTAAACTAGTGAAGGATGGAGAGAATATTGGGGGCTGAGGCACATCAGAAATCATCCTTGCTTTTAAGAAACCATAGAAAACTTTGAAAGGCAATATGGGCACATATGATAAGCTGGCCCAGAAAAGGAACAGAAATTTATTTGAAAATTTACACAAAAGTTAGAAGAAAAACTCAAATATACAAGAAATGAAGAAAATACGAATTGTTTTATAGATAAGTGTTCAAAGGAAAAAATATGAGAATACACATAGCAAAATGTCCATAATGTTTTGAAACATGTAAGGTTTCAATGTCCCTTGGTAATGAATATTTTAATATATTATTTCAAATAAAGTAACTATTCAATCAAAAGATCTATCAGACTGTGTCCATTACCTATTATATCCCACTTGTAGGTATCAATATCTTTTAGCTGTATAATATTATAAACCAAAACCTTAAGCAATGATGAGTTATTTATTATATCTTACAATTCTGTGGATCGATTGGGTAATTCTTGTGTTCACCTGAGCTCACGTGTGTGTTGCGTTCAACTGAGGATGTCAGTGTGGGAATGGACTTAGCAAGTACTCCTAGAATGGCTGCAGTTCTCCTCCTATGTGGATTTTTGTTCTTGGCTGATTTTCCAACATGGCAACTTCAGGGCAGTGTTCAGGAGGTCAAAGGTAGAGGCTACATCACCTAGGTTGCATGCTATTGGTCAAAGCAAGTCAGAAGTCCAGTACAGATTCAAGAGATAGGACAACACTCCTTGATGGTAAGAGGTGCACAATACTGTGGACATGGTTTTCAGCCTACTTCTGGGAGTGTCATAGATTGAAATATATTAGAGGTTTTCCTGACTGATCTTTATTTTTTGTACATTATGAAATTTAGTGATGTGCATAATCCCTGAAAAATCTTAAATCCATAATTACCATATCTCCCTCAAGATTAATGGCATTGATTTACTTTTTCATATATACTTTCTTTTAAATGATATTACAGGAAAAGAAGACTGTGACATTTGTTCTTGATCACTGAAGGATCCACACTCAAAATAATGTGAAAAGAATGTATGTGGTTTCTTATAAATATCTCAATTTTCCACATTTAAATAATTAAAGATTAAACCATATAAGCCTGATATGTCACATCTCAGAATCCTTTGCAAATCTTTCTCTCATACATATCTACAGGGATTACTTATGGGATAATTCACCATGTAAATTCACCAGGAATTTCATGTAAATTCCTGAAACTGCTAAATTCCTGGAGGTAGAAAAAATAAGCCAAAATATATGTGCTTTCAGAACAAAATGTTTCTCTTCTGCCACGAGATCTGGGAATCAACTTTCATTCAGGTTGACACACATTGTTGCAAACACTTGAAAGAAACTATGTAAAGACCACAAATTTATTATATTAATTTCATGTAGCTTTACTTTCTATGTTTTGATTTATTAAAAAACCTACCGTGAGCCTGAGGCATCGGTGGTATCAGCAAGAGTGGCAGCCTGGCTCACTGTACCTGAAACATTCAATTGTGCCCGGCCCACTTGCCTATTCCTGGGTTCCCTACGTTGTGCAGGAGAACACAATGATAACTGGCATCACTTTAGGGAAGAATCTAAGACTAACTAGGCAAAGGAAAAACCTGAGTAGATTCTTCTTCCAGTTTTCCAATGTGCAATAAAAACACTGTTGCTACATTAGAAGATTTGTGGATTGATTAGGAGAGACCGGTGGTGTAGGAACTTCCTTCAGTTTAGATGTAGTCCTAAAATGTACTTTTGCTCAGAACTCTATATACATCTTCTGAAGTAAAACAGCCCAAGCTGTGGTGTCACAATCCCAATAGCTACTTAACAAGATCTGCACTAATAACCATTAGCTAATCCATATTAACTCCACTCCTAATATACTGCATACTGTTGTAAGAAAACTGCACACAAAGCACAACTCTAACCTATTTACTGTCTTATGAGTGGTTCTTAGATTTTTTTTTCCAGAATGTTTAGAAGCACATTTCAGGTTTCCTAAAGACATCTCAAAGATCTGTTTACTCTGTTGATAGTTTCTTTTGCAGTGTAAAGCTCTTTAGTTTAATAAGGTTCAATTTGTCAGTTTTTTCTTTTGATGAGAAATTTTTTCATCATAAAATCATTGCCCACTTCTGTGTCTTAGTATTGCCTATGAGGTTCTTTTCTAAGGTTTTTACATAATAGTTTTGAGTTTTACATTAAATCTTTGATCCATCTTGATCTGATTTTTTATATGGTATAAGAAAGAGGTTCAGTTTCAGTCTTCTGCATATGGCTAGCCAGTTACACCATCAACACTTATTGAATAGGGAGCCCTTTCCCAATTGCTTGTTTTTGTCAGCTTTGTCAAAGATCAAATGGTTGTAGGTAGCCTTATTTCTGGGTCTCTACTCTGTTCCATTAGTGTATGTGTCTGTTCTTGTACCAGAAAATGCTGTTTTGGTTACTCTAGTCTTTTTTATTTTTATTTTTTTGAGATAGTCTCACTCTGTCACCCAAACTGGAGTGTACAGTGGTACAATCTTGGCTCACTGCAACCTCTGCCTCCCAGGTCCAAGCAATTCTGCCTCAGCCTATAGAGTAGCTGGGACTACAGGAACATACCACCACACCCAGCTAATTTTTGTATTTTTTTAGTAGAGACAGGGTTTCACCATGTTGGCCAGGCTGGTGTCAAACTCCTGACCTCAAGTGATCTGCGTGCCTTGGCCTCCCAAAGTTTTGGGATTACAGGCGTGAACCATGGTGCCCAGCCTGCTGTAGCCTTGTAGTATAGTTTGAAGTCTTGTAGCATGATGCTTCCAGCTTGGTTCTTTTTGCTTAGGATTGCTTTGGCTATTTGGGCTCTTTTTGTATTCCATATGAATTTTAAGTCAGTTTTTTTTCTACTTCTGTGAGGAAAATCATTGATAGTTTGATAGGAATAGCATTGAATCTGTAATTTGCTTTGGGCAGTATGGCCATTTTAATGATAGTTATTTTTCTTATCCATTATCATGGGATGCTTTTCCATTTGTTTGTGTTATTTCTGATTTCTTTGGCCAACATTTTGTAGTTCTCAGACTAGGAATCTTTCATCTCCCTGGTTAGCTGTATTTCTAGGTATTTTAATATTTTTGTGGTGATTGTGAATGGGCTTGAATTCCTGATTTGGGCCTCTGCTTGACTATTTCTGGTGTATAGGAATGCTAGTAATTTTTATATATTGATGTTATATCCTGAGATTTCTCTGAAGTCATTTATCAGTTTAAGGAGGTTTTGGGCTGAGACTATGAGTTTTTCTTGATATAGAATCATGTCTTCTGCAAACAGGGAGAGTTTGATTTTCTCTCTTCCTTTGTTTTATTTTTATTTATTTATTTTTTTCATCTCTTCCTATTTGGATTCCTTTATTTCTTTCTCTTGTCTGATTGCTCTGGCCAGGACTTCCAAGACTATGTGAAATAAGAGTGGTGAGAGAGGGCATCCATGCCCTGTGGCAGTTTTTGAGGCAAATGTTCCCAGCTTTTGCCCACAGAGTATGATGTTGGTTGTGGGTTTGTCATAGATGGCTCTTATTATTTTGAGGTATGTTTCTTCAATATCTAGTTTATTGAGAATTTTTAACTTGAAGGGACATTGAATTTTATCAAAAGCCTTTTCTGCATCTATTGAAATAATCACGTGTTTTTGTCTTTAGTCCTGTTTGTGTCATGAATCACATTTATTCCTTTGCATATGTTGAACCAACCCTGCATCCCAGGGTTAAAGCCTACTTTATTGTAGTGGATAAACTTTTTGATGTGCTGCTGGATTCAGTTTGCCAGAATTTTGATGAGGATTTTTGCTTCAATGTTCATCAAGGATATTGGCCTAACGTTTTCTTTTTTTGTTATGTCTCTGAAAGATTTTAGTATCAGGATGATGTTAGCTTCATAGAATGAGTTAGGGAAGAATCCCTCCTCCTTCATTTTTGGTGAATAGTTTTAGTAGGAATGGTTTCAACTCTTCTTTGTACATCTGGTAGAATTAGGCTATGAATCCTTCTGATCCTGGGCTTTTTTTAAATGGGTAGGCTACTTATTACTGATTCAATTTCAGAGCTTGCTATTGGTCTATTCAAGGATTCCAGTTCTTCCTTGCTCAGTGTTGGGAGGGTGTATGTGTCCAGGAATTTATTCATTTCTTCCGAATTTTCTAGTTTGTGTGCATAGAGGTGTTCATAATATTCTCTGATAGTTATATGTATTTCTGTGTGGTCAGCAGTAATATCTCCTTTGTCATTTCGAATTGTGTTTATTTGGAATTCTCTCTTTTCTTTATTGGTCTAGCTAGCAGTCTGTCTTACTAATTTTTTTTTTTTTGATAAACCAACTCCTGCATTTGTTGATCATTTGAATTTTTTTTATGTCTCAGTTTCCTCCAATTCAGCTCTAATTTTGGTTATTTCTTATCTTCCACTAGTTTTGAGGTTGGTTTGCTCTTGCTTCTCTGGTTCTTTAAGTTGTGATGTTAGCTCTTTAAATTGAGCTGTTTTTAACTTTTTGATATGAGCATTTAGTACTATAAATTTCCCTCTTAACACTTCCTTAGCTTTGCCCCAGATATTCCAGTACCTTGTATCTTTATTCTCATTAGTGTCAAAGAACTTCTTGATTTCTGACTTAATTTCATTATTTACTCAAGCATCATTCAGGAGCATATTGCTTAATTTTCATGCAATTGTATGGTTTTGAGAGACTTTCTTAGTCTTGATTTTTAATTTTATTACACTGTTTTCCAAAAGAGTGGTTCATATAATATCAGTTATTTTGCATTTGCTGAGGATTCTTTTGTCTGATTGTGTGGTCAATTTTAGTATGTGTGTCATGTGACAATGAAAAGAATGTATATTCTATTGTTTTGGGTGGAGAGTCCTGTAGATGTGTATCAAGTCCATCTGATCCAGTGCTGATTTCAGATCCTGAATGTCTTCGCTAATTTTTTGCCTTTATGATCTATCTAATACTGTCAGTGGAAAATTGATGTTTTCCACTATTACTGTGTGGGAGTCTTAAATCTTTTTGAAGGTCTCTAAGAACTTGCTTTATGATTCTTGGTGTTCTTGTGTTAGGTGCATATATATTTAGACTAGTTAGGTCTTCTTGTTGAATTGAACCCTTTACCATTATATAATGTCCTTTTTTTTTCATTTCATGATTTTGTTGGTTTAAAGTCTGTTTTGTTTTATACAAAATTAGGATTGTGAACCCTGCTTTCTTCTGTTTTCCACTGCCTTGATAGATTTCTCTCCATCCCTTTATTTTGAACCTATGGATATCACTGTAGGTGATAAGGGTCTCTTGAAAACAGCATACCATTGTGTCTTGGTTCTTTAACCAGCTTGTCACTCTGTGCCTTTTAGTAATTGGGGCATTTGGCCCATTTACATTCAATGTTAGTATTGATATATATGGATTCAATCCTGTAATTGTCTGTTATAATCAGTCTGTTAATAATAATCAGTCTGTTAACTGATTATTACGCAGACTTGTTTGTGTGGTTGCTTTATAGTGTCACTGGTCTTTGTACTTAAGAGTGTTTCTTGTAGTAGACAGTAATGGTCTTTCCTTTTCATATCTAGTGCTTCTTTCAGGAGTTCTTGTAAGGTAGGTCTGATGGTAACAAATTCCTTTAGTATTTGCTTGTCTGGAAAGGATCATATTTCTCCTTTGTTTATGAAGCTTAATTTGGCCGGATATGAAATTGTGGGTTGGAATTTCTTTTCTTTAAGAATGTTGAATATTGTCCCTCAATCTCTTATGGCTTGTAGAGTTTCTGCTAAGAGTTCTTCTGTTAGTGTGATGGGTTTCCCTTTGGAGGTGATCTACAACGAGAAGGTAAATTAACATTTTTTCTTTCATTTTACCCTCTAGAATATGAAGATTATGTGTATTTGAGATGGTCTTCCTGTGAAATATGTTACTGGAGTTCTCTGCATTTTCTGACTTTGAATATTGACCTCTGTAGCTATGTTTGGGAAGGTCTCATGGATGATATCCTAAAATATGCATTCCAAGTTGCTTCTATTCTTGCCATCTCTCCAGGAACATCAATGAGTAGATTCTATCTCTTTTCACAATCCCGTATTTCTTAGAGGTTTTGTTAATTCCTTTTTGTTCTTTTTTGTTTATTCTTGTCTAACTGTCTTATTTCAGAAAGCCAGTTTTCAGGCTCTGGGATTCTTTCCTCAACTTTGTCTATTCTGCTATTAATACATGCAATTGCATTATAAAATTCTTGTAGTGTGTTTTTCAGCTCTATCAGGTTGGCTATATTCTTTTCTATATGGGCTATTTTGTCTGTCAGTTCCTGTACTGTTTTATTGTGGTATTAGTCCATCTTCACACTGCTGATAAAGACATACCCAAGACTGAGTAATTTATACAGGAAAAAGCATTTAATGGACTTACAATTCCACCTTGCTGGGGAGGCCTCACAGTCATGGCAAGTTACATCTTATATGTATGGCAGCAGGCAAAGAGAGAATAAGGAAGAGGCAAAAGCGGAAACCCCTGATAAAATCATCAGATCTCATGAGACTTATTCACTACCATGAGAACAGTATGGGGGAAATGGCCCCCAATATTCAATTATCTCCCACTGGGTCCTCCCCACAACACATGGCAATTATGGGATTACAATTCAAGATAAGATTTGGGTGGAGACAGAGAGCTAAATCATATCAGTTGTGATTCTTAGCTTCTTTGGATTGGATCTCAACATACTCCTTCATCACTATGATCCTCAGGCTATTCATATTCTGACTTCTATTTCTGTCATTTCAGCTGTGTCAGCACAGTTCAGAATCCTTGCTGCAGAAGTGGTTAAGTTGGTTGGAGGATAGAGGGCACATTGGCTTTTTGAGTTGTCAGAATTCTTGCGCTTTTATTTTATTTTTTATTTTGTCTTTTCGTGGGCTGGTGTTCCTTCAATCTTTGAAGATAAAAGTATTGGGAAACATAATAATTAAATTACATATTTTCAAGGATTTATTTTCCCTAAAAACTCTTTCCTACCTCTCTTGAGGCTGCCAGATCATTCTATAATATAGCATATTATGCAAATTAATAACATAGACTCTATGTCATAGAAGAAAAAGATCATCATGATAATCACAGAGAAAATATCACTGATCATTCAAGAAGAAAACCAATCACTATCTTTGAGATATGAAGGAAGAGAAACAACATAATTTACTAGAATTATCCTTGAACCATAAACTGAGATAAGCAAACTGTATTCTAGTCTAAGCTATCCTCTGAAATTTCTATGTGGCAATACACAAGTTATTTACCCTCTCTGGGTTTGTTTTGTCTTATAATAAATACATAGATTTATCATAAATGACTGCTAATTTATATAATCCCTTTATACTTTGGTGTTCTCAGACATTAGGATTCTTGCTTGCAGTTTATGCTTCCAATGTTACCCTTAAATATGATGTTCTGCTTCTTAAAACAATTTTCTTTCTCATTTGAGTTTTTTTAAAAAATGAATTGAGCTGTTGTTAAAGTTATTCTAATCTTATTTATAAAACTAGTTCTCATTTGTTTTGTTTTCAACAAATGCAAAAAAATATACAATTAATAAGAACTTTCTTGAATAGTATTATTTTAAGATACAACACTCATTTACACTCTATAATTATCCCTGGATATTTGCGTTATATCTGTTTTGTATTTTCAAGGTAGCAATAGACTGATTTATTAGTTTGACAAATTGACTTACTGAAAATATGATTTTAGCATAACCTTTAAGTATCCATACTTCTTTTCATTGAAAAGTTTCCAGATTCTCTGAAAGCATGCCTTGAATTTTTTTTATTTTATTTGTAAGAAAGTTTTTTATTGGCTTAGATAACTTCACAAGATAAGACATTCAATGATCTAGTGGTAATTTCACATTTAGATCACAGAGATAAAAATACAACACGACTATTTTAACATTCTTCTTCCTAAACAATTGCAATTATAAATTATAAATAATTCAGTGTTTTATTTGTTGGTACTAAATGGTTACTTATATAGTTAGGTTATATAATTCATTTCATATAAAACAATAATGATAAGTAATAAATCTTTCTTAGAACTCAATAACTTGATTATAAATTATTAAAAGTATGATAAAGTCAGTCTTCAATGATATTTAAATTCAAGATAATTAAAATCCATTTGGTTTCTTCTACTTCTTATCAAAGAAACTGCTATTTATTGGAGAAATAGACCCAATAGGAGTAAATTTGAAAACTATACTAAGGTCTCAATATCTTAGTCTACTCTCATAAACAACATAGTCAAGATTTTAGTATATTTGGAGTTATGTCTAAATTGAAAAGTATTGGTTTATCAAATGCCTAGGGAACCTACTTATTTGAAAGCTCAGATTCTTCAACTGAACAATCAACTATTTCATTCAAAAGAGAAATGTTTGTGTTGATAAAATATGAACAAAAGATGACCCTTGATAAAGGCATTTTGTTTCTTAGAAAGCCAATATTGCTTTGCTATAATTTTTAGAAGATACATTCTTATTAGAAAAAGGCATTTTTCTTAATAATATACATTATGGCTAATTGTTATAGAGAAATAAAAAAATGAATGAAAAAATTAAATTGTTGCTTGTCTATAGACAAATAGAAGCAATAAAATACAATAACAATATTTTTTCCTCTTCTTTCTCAGGACCATATCTAAAAGGCATGTTTTCTGGTGTAATTTTCTTGTTCAGGAGTTTTGAAATACAGTCTAATTTTGAAAATCAGTATAATAAAAGCCCTGTCGTTTCAAACCATCTGGAACTAGTTTCCTTATTCACATTTTCTTTACCAGTGCTCTTTATTTCTTCATTTGGTCTTAAGTTTTTGTATAGTATTCTCTTATTTCACTATGAAGGATTCCTTTACTATTTCTTATAGGGCATGTCTATTAGCAGTACATTCTCTCAAGTTCTGTTTATATGGGAATGTCTTCATTTATCTTTCATTTTTGAAATAGGGTTTTATCAGATATAAAATTATTGGTTAATAGTCTTTTCTTTCAGCATTTTGTGTATATCATGCTACTGCTTCCTAGTCTCCATTTTTTTTTATGAAAAGTCAACAGTTAATCTTATTGATGATTCCTTATATTTGATTAGTTATTTTTCTCTTATTGTTTTCAAGATTCTCTCTTGTCTTTGTCTTTCAATAATTTGAATGATGATTCTAGGTGGGATCCCTCTGAATTTACCCTGTTTAAATGTGAAACTTCTTGATTTTTTTAATCTTTATTTTAAGTTTAGTGGTACATGTGCAGATTTGTTACATGATTGTGTAGACTAAGATATTTAATCAAAATTTGGAAATTTTCAGCCATTAATTCTTCAAATATTTTTTCTTTCTCTTGTCCTCTCGTCCTGTAAATCCCATTATGCATATAGTGGCATGGTTATGGTTTCTGACAAAGCTCAGAGACTGTGTTTGTTTGTTTGTTTTGTTCCTTCTGCCATTGAAAATGGATAATCTCAACTTACCTATCTTCAAGTTTATTGATAATTCTGAGAAGTCAAATCTTTTGTTGAGCCCCTCTAGTGAATTTTTTATTTTAGTTATAATTTTAACTCCAGAATTTCTATTTGTTTCTTTTCTATAATTTTATCCCTTTACTTTTATTCTCCATTTGGAAAACATTATTTGAAGACTTTCCTTTAGTTTTTGGAAAACTGTTTCCTTCATTTCTTTGAACATACTTGTAATAGTTGATTTAAAGCCCTTGTCTAGAAAGTCCAGGATTGATGCTATCTTAAAGAGTATTTCTATTAACATTTTAAATAATATGGATATATAAATGCTGGAAATAAGACATCTTTTCCCCTCTGGATTTTATTGTTGTGGTTGTTTGTTCTTGTTGCTGTTAATTTATTTAATAATTTTTCTGGTCACTTCCAAGATGGCCAAATAGGAACAGCTCTGGTCTACAGCTCCCAGTGAGACCAATGCAGAAGACAGGTGATTTCTGCATTTCCAACTGAGGTACATGATTCATTTCACTGGGACTGGTTGGACAGTGGGTGCAGCCCATGGAGGGCAAGCCAAAGCAGGGTGGGGCATCGCCTCACCCAGGAAGCACAAGGGGTCGGGGGATTTTCCTTTCCTAGCCAAGGGAAGTGGTGAGTGACTGTACCTGGAGGAGCAGTACACTCCTGTTCAAATACTGAGCTTTTCCATTTGTCTTTGCAACCAGTGAAGCAGGAGACTTCCTCCCTTGCCTGGTTCGGTGGGTTTCATGCACACAGAGACTTGCTTGCTGGAGACTGGCTGGGGTAAGTGTGTCTGCCATTGCTGAGGATTGAGTAGGTGGTTCTATAATCACAGTGTAAACAATGTGGCAAGGAATCTCGACCTGGGCAAAGCCTACCTCAGCTCAGCAAGGCCTACTGCCTCTCCAGATTCTACCTCTGGGGGCAGGGCATATCTGAACAAAAGACAACAGACAGCTTCTCCAGACAGAAATGTCCCTGCCTGACAGCTCTGAAGAGAGCAGTGGTTCTCCTACATGGCGTTCAAACTCTGATAACAGACAGACTGCCTCTTCAAGTGGGTCCCTGACACCTGTGTTGCCTGAGTGCAAGACACCTCACAGTAGGGGCCGACAGACACCTAATACAAATGGGTGCCCCTCAGGGATTAAGCTTCCAGAGGAAGAATCACATAGCAATATTTGCTGTTCTGCAGCCTCCACTGGTGATACCCAGGCAAACGGGGTCTGGAGTGGTCCTCCAGCAAACTCCAACAAACCTGCAGCTGAGGGTCCTGTCTGTTAGAATGAAAACTAACAATCAGAAAGGAGTAGCATCAACATCAACAAAAAGGACATCCACACCAAAACCCCATCCATAGGTCACCAACATCAAAGACCAAAGGTACATAAAACCACAAAGATGGGGAGAAACCAGAGCAGAAAGACTGAAAATTCAAAAAAACAGAATGACTCTTCACTAAAGGAACACAACTCCTTGCCACCAAGGGAACAAAACTGGATGGAGAATGAGTTTGATGAGTTGACAGAAGTGAGTTTCACAAGGTTGATAATAACAAACTTCTCCAAGCTAAAGGGGCATATTCTAACCCATTGCAAAGAAGCTAAAAACCTTGAAAAATGGTTAAAAGAATGGCTAACTAGAATAACCAGTGTAGAGAAAAGCTTAAATTACTTGATGAAGCTGAAAACCACAGTATGAGAACTGCATGAAGCATACAGAAGCATCAATAGCCAATTCGGTCAAGCAGAAGAAAGGATATCAGTGATTGAAGATCAAATTAAGGAAATAAAGCAAGAAGACAAGATTAGAGAAGAAAGAGTGAAAAGAAAGTACAAAGCCTCCAAGAAATATGGGACTATGGGAAAAGACCAAATCTACGTTTGATTGGTGTACCTGACAGTGATGGGGAGAAGGGAAACAAATTAGAAAACACTCCTCAGGATATCATTTAGGAGAACTTCCCCAACCTAGCAAGGCAGGCCAACATTCAAATTAAGGAAATACAGAGAACACCACAAAGATACTTCCCAACAAGAGCAACCCAAGACACATAATTGTCAGATTCACCAAGGTTGAAATGAAGGGAAAAAAAAGGGCAGCCAGAGAGAAAGGCCAGGTTACCCACAAAGGGAAGACCATCAGACTAACAGCAGATTTCTCTGCAGGAACCCAGCAAGAGAGTGTGGGTCAGTATTCAACATTCTTAAAGAAAAGAATTTTCAACTCAGAATTTCATATCCGGCCAAATTAAGTTTCATAAGTGAAGGAGAAATAAAATCCTTTACAGACAAGCAAATGCTGAGAGATTTTGTCACCACCAGGACTGTCTTACAAGAGCTCCTGAAGGAAGCACTAAACATGGACAGGGACAACTGGTACCAGTCATTGCAAAAACATAACAAATTGTAAAGACCATTGACACTATGAAGAAACTGCATCAATTAACAGGTGAAATAACCAGCTAGCATCCCAATAACAGGATCAAATTCACACATAACAATATTATCCTTAAATCTAAATAGGCTAAATGACCCAACTAAAAGATACAAAATAGCAAATTGGATAAAGAGTCAAAACTCATTGGTATGATGTATTCAGGAGACCCATCTCACATGGAAAGACACACATAGGCTCGAAATAAAGGGATGGAGGAAGATCTACTAAGCAATTGGAAATCAAAAAAAAAGGAGGGGTTGCAATCCTAGTCTCTGATAAAACAGACTTTAAACCAACAACGATCAAAAGAGATGTGGCCATTACATAATGATAAAGGGATCAATTCAACAAGAGGAGCTAATTATGCTAAATATATATGCACCTAATACAGGAGCACCCAGATTCAAAAGCAAGTTCTTAGAGACCTACAAAGAGACTTCGATTCCCACACAATAATAATGGGAGAATTTAACACGCCACTGTCAATATTAGATCAATGAGACAGAAAATTAACAAGAATATCCAGGACTTGAACTCAGCTATGGACCAAGTGTATCTAAGAGACATCTACAGAACTCTCCACCCCAAATCAATAGAATATACATTCTTCTCAGCACCACATTGCACTTATTCTAAAATTGACCACATAATTGGAAGTAAAACACTCCTCAGAAAATGTAAAAGAAGAGAACTCATGAAAACTGTCTCTCAGAACACAGTGCAATCAAAGTAGAACTCAAGATTAAGAAACTCACTCAAAACTGCACAACTACATGGAAACTGAACAACTTGCTCCTGAATGGATACTGGGTAAATAATGAAATGAAGGCAGAAGTAAAGATGTTCTTTGAAACCAATGAGAACAAAGACACAACGTACCAGAATCTCTGGAACAAATTTAAAGCAGTGTGTAGAGGGAAATGTATAGCACTAAATGCCCAGAGGAGAAAGCAGGAAAGATCTAAAATTGACACCCTAACATCACAATTAAAAGAACTAGTAAGGCAAGAGCAAACAAATTCAAAAGCTAGCAGAAGGCAAGAAATAACTAAGGGCAGAATTGAAGGAGATAGAGGCACAACAACACCTTCAAAAATCAATGAATCCAGGAGCTGGTTTTTTGAAAAGATCAACAAAATAGACCGCTAGCAAGACTAATAAAGAAGAAAGGAGAGAAGAATCAAGTAGATGCAATAAAAAATGATAAAAGGGATATTACCACTGATCCCACAGAAATACAAACTACCATCGGAGAATACTATAAACACCTCTGTGCAAATAAACTAGAAAATCTAGAAGAAATGGATAAATTCTTGGGCACATACACCCTCCCAAGATGAAACCTGGAATAAGGTGAATCTCTGAATAGACCAATAACAGGCTCTGAAATCAAGGCAATAATCAATAGCCTACCAACCAAAAAAAGTCCACAACCATACAGATTCACAGCCAAATTCTAACAAAGATACAAAGAGGAACTGGTACCATTCTGTCTGAAACTATTCCAATTAATAGAAAAAGAGGGAATCCTCCCTAACTTATTTTACGAGGCCAGCATCATCCTGATACCAAAGCCTAGCACAAACACAACAACAACAAAAGAGAATTTTAGACCAATATCCCAGATGAACATCGATGCAAAAATCCTTAATAAAATACTGGCAAAATACAGCAGCACATCAAAAAGCTTATTCACCATGATCAAGTGGGCTTCATCCCTGGGATGCAAGGCTGGTTCAACATACGCAAATCAATAAACGTAATCCAGCATATAAACAGAACCAAAGACAAAAACCACATGGTTATCTCAATAGATGCAGAAAAGGCCTTTGACAAAATTCAACAGCCCTTCATGCTAAAAACTCTCAATAAATTAGATATTGATGGGAATTATCTCAAAATAATAAGAGCTATTTATGACAAACCCACAGCCAATATCATACTGAATGGGCAAAAACTGGAAGCATTCCCTTTGAAAATCAACACAAGACAAGGATGCCCTCTCTCACCACTCCTATTCAACATCACATTGGAAGTTCTGGCCAGGGCAATCAGGCAAGAGAGAGCAATACAAGGTATTCAAATAGGAAGAGAGGAAGTCAAATTGTCTCTGTTTGCAGATGTCATGATTGTATATTTAGAAAACCCCATTGTCTCAGCCCAAATCTCCTTAATCTGATAAGCAACTTCAGTGTAGTCTCAGGATATAAAATCAATGTGCAAAAATCACAAGCATTCCTATACAACAATAACAGACAAACAGAGAGCCGTATCATGAGTGAACTCCCATTCACAACTGCTACAAAGGAAATAAAATACCTAGGAATACAACTTACAAGGGATGTGAAGGACCTCTTCAAGGAGAACTACAAAGCATTGCTCGAGGAAATAAGAGAGGACACCAACAAATGGAAAAACATTCAATGCTCATGGATAGGAAGAATCAGTATCATGAAAATGGCCACACTGCCCAAAGTAATTTACAGATTCAATGCGATCTCATCATGCTATGACTGCCTTTCTTCACAGAATTGGAAAAATCTACTTTAAACTTCACGTGGAACAAAAAAAGAGCCCACATAGCCATGACAATCCTGGGCAAGAAGAACAAAGCTGGAGGCATCATTCTACCTGACTTCAAGCTATACTATAATGCTACAGTAATCAAAACAACATGGTACTGGTACCAAAACAGATATATAGACCAATGGAACAGAATGGAGGCCTCAGAAGTAACACCACACACCTACCACCATCTGATCTTTGACAAAACTGACACACATTAGCAATGGGGAAAAGATTCCCTATTTAATAAATGTTGTTAGGAAAACTGGCTAGCCACATGCAGAAAAATGAAACTGGACCCCATCCTTACACCTTACACAAAAGTCAACTCAAGTTGGATCAAAGACTTAAATGTAAGACCTAGGATCATAAAAATCCTAGAAGAAAATCTGGGCAATACCATTCAGGACATAGGCATGAGGAAAGATTTCATGTCTAAAACACCAAAAGCAATGGCAACAAATGCCAAAATTGACTAATGGGATCTAATTAAACTAAAGAGTTTCTGCACAGCAAAAGAAACTATCACGGGAGTGAACAGGCAAACTACAGAATGAGAGAAAATCTTTGCAATCTATCCATCTGACAAAGGGTTAATATCCAGAATCTACAAAGAACTTAAACAAATTTATAAGAAAAAATCAAACAACTCCATCAAAAAATGGGCAAACGATATGAACAGACACTTTTCAAAGGAAAACATTTATGCAGCCATCAGACATATGAAAAAATGCTCATTATCGCTGGTTATCAGAGAAAGGCAAATCAAAACCACAAGGAGATACCATCTCACACCAGTTAGAATGGCGATCTTTAAAAAGTTAGGAAACAACAGATGCTGGAGAGGTTGTAGAAAAATAGGAATGCCACACTGTGTTCAACCGTTGTGGAACACAGTGTGATAATTCCTCAAGGATCTAGAACTAGAAATACCATTTGACCCAGCAATCCAACTACTGGGCATATACCCAAAGGAATATAAATCATTCTATGATAAAGACACATGCACATGTATGTTTATTGTGGCACTATTCACAATAGCAAAGAATTGCAACCAACCCAAATATCCATCAATGATAGACTGGCTTAAGAAACTGTGGCACATATACACCATGGAATACTATGCAGCCATAAAAATAATAATTAATGTCCTTTACAGGGAATAGATGAAGCTGGAAACCATCATTCTCAGCAAACTATCACAAGATCAGAAAACCAAACACCGCATGTTCTCACTCATAAGTGGGAGTTGAACAATGAGAACACATGGACACAGGGAGGAGAACATCACACACTGGGGCCTGCAGGGGTTGGGGGAGGGGGGTAAGGGAGCAATAACATTAGGAGAAATACCTAACGTAGGTGATGGGTTGATGGGTGCAGCAATCCACCATGGCATGTATATACCTATGTAACAAAATTGCAGGTTCTGCACATTTAACCCAGAAGTTAAAGTATAATAAAATAAATTTTAAAAAATAATTTTTTCTGTACTATTTGTTGCTTGGGGCCATTGACGTCTCTGCTCATTTAACGTAGAAGTCAGCAAAAAATTAGGCAGAGATCTGCTTAAACACCTTGAACTAATCAGTCTCCTCCTCTTTGTAAAGGCTCTCTTTGTGTGTGTTGGAGCATGCCTTCCATTTTCCAGCAGTTTATGACTGTTTTTCTTCTTTCTTTTTTCTTCGCTTTGTATTTATTTATTTATTTATTTATTTATTTATTTATTTATNAATATACATTCTTCTCAGCACCACATTGCACTTATTCTAAAATTGACCACATAATTGGAAGTAAAACACTCCTCAGAAAATGTAAAAGAAGAGAACTCATGAAAAACTGTCTCTCAGAACACAGTGCAATCAAAGTAGAACTCAAGATTAAGAAACTCACTCAAAACTGCACAACTACATGGAAACTGAACAACTTGCTCCTGAATGGATACTGGGTAAATAATGAAATGAAGGCAGAAGTAAAGATGTTCTTTGAAACCAATGAGAACAAAGACACAACGTACCAGAATCTCTGGAACAAATTTAAAGCAGTGTGTAGAGGGAAATGTATAGCACTAAATGCCCAGAGGAGAAAGCAGGAAAGATCTAAAATTGACACCCTAACATCACAATTAAAAGAACTAGTAAGGCAAGAGCAAACAAATTCAAAAGCTAGCAGAAGGCAAGAAATAACTAAGGGCAGAATTGAAGGAGATAGAGGCACAACAACACCTTCAAAAATCAATGAATCCAGGAGCTGGTTTTTTGAAAAGATCAACAAAATAGACCGCTAGCAAGACTAATAAAGAAGAAAGGAGAGAAGAATCAAGTAGATGCAATAAAAAATGATAAAAGGGATATTACCACTGATCCCACAGAAATACAAACTACCATCGGAGAATACTATAAACACCTCTGTGCAAATAAACTAGAAAATCTAGAAGAAATGGATAAATTCTTGGGCACATACACCCTCCCAAGATGAAACCTGGAATAAGGTGAATCTCTGAATAGACCAATAACAGGCTCTGAAATCAAGGCAATAATCAATAGCCTACCAACCAAAAAAAGTCCACAACCATACAGATTCACAGCCAAATTCTAACAAAGATACAAAGAGGAACTGGTACCATTCTGTCTGAAACTATTCCAATTAATAGAAAAAGAGGGAATCCTCCCTAACTTATTTTACGAGGCCAGCATCATCCTGATACCAAAGCCTAGCACAAACACAACAACAACAAAAGAGAATTTTAGACCAATATCCCAGATGAACATCGATGCAAAAATCCTTAATAAAATACTGGCAAAATACAGCAGCACATCAAAAAGCTTATTCACCATGATCAAGTGGGCTTCATCCCTGGGATGCAAGGCTGGTTCAACATACGCAAATCAATAAACGTAATCCAGCATATAAACAGAACCAAAGACAAAAACCACATGGTTATCTCAATAGATGCAGAAAAGGCCTTTGACAAAATTCAACAGCCCTTCATGCTAAAAACTCTCAATAAATTAGATATTGATGGGAATTATCTCAAAATAATAAGAGCTATTTATGACAAACCCACAGCCAATATCATACTGAATGGGCAAAAACTGGAAGCATTCCCTTTGAAAATCAACACAAGACAAGGATGCCCTCTCTCACCACTCCTATTCAACATCACATTGGAAGTTCTGGCCAGGGCAATCAGGCAAGAGAGAGCAATACAAGGTATTCAAATAGGAAGAGAGGAAGTCAAATTGTCTCTGTTTGCAGATGTCATGATTGTATATTTAGAAAACCCCATTGTCTCAGCCCAAATCTCCTTAATCTGATAAGCAACTTCAGTGTAGTCTCAGGATATAAAATCAATGTGCAAAATCACAAGCATTCCTATACAACAATAACAGACAAACAGAGAGCCGTATCATGAGTGAACTCCCATTCACAACTGCTACAAAGGAAATAAAATACCTAGGAATACAACTTACAAGGGATGTGAAGGACCTCTTCAAGGAGAACTACAAAGCATTGCTCGAGGAAATAAGAGAGGACACCAACAAATGGAAAACATTCAATGCTCATGGATAGGAAGAATCAGTATCATGAAAATGGCCACACTGCCCAAAGTAATTTACAGATTCAATGCGATCTCATCATGCTATGACTGCCTTTCTTCACAGAATTGGAAAATCTACTTTAAACTTCACGTGGAACAAAAAAAGAGCCCACATAGCCATGACAATCCTGGGCAAGAAGAACAAAGCTGGAGGCATCATTCTACCTGACTTCAAGCTATACTATAATGCTACAGTAATCAAAACAACATGGTACTGGTACCAAAACAGATATATAGACCAATGGAACAGAATGGAGGCCTCAGAAGTAACACCACACACCTACCACCATCTGATCTTTGACAAAACTGACACACATTAGCAATGGGGAAAAGATTCCCTATTTAATAAATGTTGTTAGGAAAACTGGCTAGCCACATGCAGAAAATGAAACTGGACCCCATCCTTACACCTTACACAAAAGTCAACTCAAGTTGGATCAAAGACTTAAATGTAAGACCTAGGATCATAAAATCCTAGAAGAAAATCTGGGCAATACCATTCAGGACATAGGCATGAGGAAAGATTTCATGTCTAAAACACCAAAAGCAATGGCAACAAATGCCAAAATTGACTAATGGGATCTAATTAAACTAAAGAGTTTCTGCACAGCAAAAGAAACTATCACGGGAGTGAACAGGCAAACTACAGAATGAGAGAAAATCTTTGCAATCTATCCATCTGACAAAGGGTTAATATCCAGAATCTACAAAGAACTTAAACAAATTTATAAGAAAAAATCAAACAACTCCATCAAAAAATGGGCAAACGATATGAACAGACACTTTTCAAAGGAAAACATTTATGCAGCCATCAGACATATGAAAAAATGCTCATTATCGCTGGTTATCAGAGAAAGGCAAATCAAAACCACAAGGAGATACCATCTCACACCAGTTAGAATGGCGATCTTTAAAAGTTAGGAAACAACAGATGCTGGAGAGGTTGTAGAAAATAGGAATGCCACACTGTGTTCAACCGTTGTGGAACACAGTGTGATAATTCCTCAAGGATCTAGAACTAGAAATACCATTTGACCCAGCAATCCAACTACTGGGCATATACCCAAAGGAATATAAATCATTCTATGATAAAGACACATGCACATGTATGTTTATTGTGGCACTATTCACAATAGCAAAGAATTGCAACCAACCCAAATATCCATCAATGATAGACTGGCTTAAGAAACTGTGGCACATATACACCATGGAATACTATGCAGCCATAAAATAATAATTAATGTCCTTTACAGGGAATAGATGAAGCTGGAAACCATCATTCTCAGCAAACTATCACAAGATCAGAAAACCAAACACCGCATGTTCTCACTCATAAGTGGGAGTTGAACAATGAGAACACATGGACACAGGGAGGAGAACATCACACACTGGGGCCTGCAGGGGTTGGGGAGGGGGGTAAGGGAGCAATAACATTAGGAGAAATACCTAACGTAGGTGATGGGTTGATGGGTGCAGCAATCCACCATGGCATGTATATACCTATGTAACAAAATTGCAGGTTCTGCACATTTAACCCAGAAGTTAAAGTATAATAAAATAAATTTTAAAAAATAATTTTTTCTGTACTATTTGTTGCTTGGGGCCATTGACGTCTCTGCTCATTTAACGTAGAAGTCAGCAAAAAATTAGGCAGAGATCTGCTTAAACACCTTGAACTAATCAGTCTCCTCCTCTTTGTAAAGGCTCTCTTTGTGTGTGTTGGAGCATGCCTTCCATTTTCCAGCAGTTTATGACTGTTTTCTTCTTTCTTTTTTCTTCGCTTTGTATTTATTTATTTATTTATTTATTTATTTATTTATTTATTTATTTATTTTAGAAAGGGTCTTGCCCTATCACCCAGGATGGAATGTAGTGTTGCAATCTCAGCTCACTACAACCTCCACCTCCAGGGTTCAAGCAGTTCTCCTGCCTCAGTCTCCTGAGTACCTGAGATTACAGGCATGCACTACCATGCCTGGCTAATTTTTGTATTTTTAGTAGAGACAGGGTTTTACTATGTTGGCCAGGCTCGTCTCGAACTCCTGGCCTCAGGCGATCTGCCTGCCTTGGCCTGCCAAAGTTATGGGATTACAGGTTTGAGTAACTATGCCCAGCCTATGACTCTATTTTAACCTTCATATTCTGCTTGCACAAAGGCTTAATGTGAGCCAGAGGTTAAAGACCAAGACCTTATCAGGTCTTTGCTGGGAATACCCCCAATACTGCACATGCATGCTCCCTTCCAAGTCCTTAAAAATATTTCTGAACTTTTCAAATACCTATGGAAATCTTATTTCCAAAATTTTCTTTTTAAATTGTTTGATCAACCTCTTGTTTCCTTGAATTTGTATTGCTACCTTAAACAGCTATAATATTAAACAATAGAAAATGATTGTTGGCTAGTGCCGCAATAAACATACTTGTGCATGTGTCTTTATAGCAGCATAATTTATAATCCTTTGGGTATATACCCCGTAATGTGATGGTTGGGTCAAATGGTATTTCTAGTTCTAGATCCTTGAGGAATCGTCACACTGTCTTCCACAATGGTTGAACTAGTTTTATTGCAGCACTATTCACAATAGCAAACACTTGGAACCAACCCAAATGTCTATCAATGACAGACTGGATTAAGAAAACGTGGCACTTATACACCATGGAATACCATGCAGCCGTAAAAAAGGATGCGTTTGTGTTCTTGGTAGGGACATGGATGCAGTTGGAAACCATCATTCTCAGCAAACTATCACAAGAACAGAAAACCAAACACCGCATATTCTCACTCATAGGTGGGAACTAAACAATGAGATTACTTGGACACAGGAAGGGGAATATCATACACTGGGGCCTGTTGAGGGGTAGAGCTGGGGGGAGGGATAGCATTAGGAGATATACCTAATGTAAATGACGAGTTAATGGGTGCAGCACACCAACATGGCACATGTATAAATATGTAACAAACATGCATGTTGTGCACATGTAGCCTAGAACATAAAATATAATAATAATAAAAAAAGAAAATGATCGTTGGCAATAAAAATACTAGAGATACAGCTTTTATCACTGAGTGAGCCTTGAGTTAGATCAAATGAAGATAAGCATTGTGAATTGAGCTTTTCCAGGGAGCTGCAAGACAAATTAAATAATGACAATTTCATGAAGATGAGGTCATTAAGCAGCATATGACTACAAACTTATACAAATAAAAAAAAATTCTGAGTTCTGAAGTAGTCATGTCAGTGTGAATACATACACTGCAAAAAAAATACTCAAAGTGAAAATAAATTCAGCCCACAGACACACTGTACTTTTATGGCCTTAAGGACTTTGTAAATTCTGTTATATCTACAATTAAACAAAGATGGAAAGAGAGAAAACTTTAGGAAAGAATGGGAGAATGCATTTCAATAAACTAAAAAGCCTCCAAAGTTTTCAAAGGAAGGAACATAGCTTAAGCAATATCAGAATTAACTACATTCAAATAGTGCAGAATGTTTTGATGCAATTTAATATGAACTGCATACATTTCTGGAGTTTAAGAAAGGATTTACATTTAGAAATAAAGTTAGACCAAATACCAATTTTATAAACTCTTTTCTTCTTTCCCTCAATATTAGGCTTACTAGATATAATACAAGATACCCTAATAAAATTGAATATCAGGTTTATTTGAACAACAAATAAATTTTTGTGTAAGTTTGTCCCTAATGTTGCATGGAACATAACTGTACTGAAAAGATTTTGATTGTTTACCTGAAGTTCAGATTTAACCAAGCATTCTGTTTTGTTTTTGCTGTTTGATTTGTCTGTATCTGACAACCCTACTCAATATGCAGTACATTCAGATAATCCATGTTCTTACTGTCTTTGCCCTGGAATCCATGTTCTCAACCTTATCCCCATAATTGGAAGTTCCCACTCCAAACTGCAAAGAATGTTATTTTGCTCTCCATGGATGATAATGTCAATATATAGCATCCTTCAAAACAATTTAGCTTCAACCTGCTTCTACTGCTTTAACTATTCTTTCTCTTTCAAAACACACAAATAAATGTATTTCTTTCCTTGGAAATCTGTGCTCCAGCCACATCTTAGCTTTTGTATAGTGTTCCTTAGGTTGGAACAAGCTCTTCTTTCTGCATTTCCCACCTTCTGCTAATTGTACATCTACTCATGTATCAAATCAAAGCTCAAACACAGCCCCCTTTCTATAAATTTCCACTCCTTCAGACAGAGTTAAAGAGTCATTCCTCTATGGAATTGTGCTCTCATGTAACTGTGTATTTATTCCTATTGCAGTACTCATGCTACATTTAATTACAGTGAAACCCCACAGTAACAAGAAATTGGATATTGCTTGGTTGGTAATTAGCTCCTTCACTTGCTCCTCATTTTTATAGTGGAGCAGGAGGCAAGCTAAAGTTTCATCTTGGCCTGGGGAAAGGGCAGGATTTGGGGAGAGATGCTGTAGGCAATCCCATTATGGGATACATTGCAAGGGGTAGACAAGGCATCTCTTGTGCTCCTTGATTTGAACCACCTCTAATTTGTGAATAGATGGGTTCCTCACTCAAGGTAACAGAGAGCTTCCTGAATCACTAACTGTCTCCAGGAAAACCAAAATACCATTACTGTCTCCATCCTTATTCAAGCTAGAACAGATAAGCATCAATAGAAAGCATCAAATTGCTCTTTGTAGGTCTCTAAGTAATTGCTTTATGAATCTGGGTGCTCCTGTATTGGGTGCCTATATATTGAGGATCGTTAGCTCTTCTTGTTGCATTGATCCCTTTACCATTTTGTAATGCCCTTCTTTGTCTGTTTTGATCGTTGTTGGTTTAAAGTCTGTTAGTCAGAGGCTAAGATTGAAACCTCTGCTTTTTTTTTTCCATTTGCTTGGTAAATATTCCTCCATCCCTTTATTTTGAGCCTGTGTGCGTCTTTGCACATGAGATGGGTTTCCTGAATACAGCACACTGATGGGTCTTGACTCTTTATCCAATTTGCCAGTCTGTGTCTTTTAGTTGGGGCATTTAGCCCATTTACATTTAACCTTAATATTGTTATGTTTGAATTTGATCCTGTCATTATGATGCTAGCTGGTTATTTTACCCATTAGTTGATGCAGTTTCTTCATAATGTCAATGGTCTTTACAATTTGCTATGTTTTTGCAGTGGCTGGTACCGGTTTTTCCTTTCCATGTTTAGTGCTTCCTTCAGGGACTCTTGTAAGGCAGGCCTGGTGGTGACAAAATCCCTCAGCATTTGCTTGTCTGTAAAGAAAACTATCATTCTCAGCAAACTAACTCAAGAACAAAAAACCACACATGGCAACTTCTCACTCATAAGTGGGAGTCGAACAATGAGAATACATGGATACAGGGAGGGGAACATCACACACCGTGGGGCCTGTCGGAGGGGTGAGGGACTAGGGGAGGGATAGCATTAGGAGAATTACCTAATATAGGTGATGGGTTGATGGGTGCAGCAAACGACCATGACACATGTATACCTATGTAACAAAACTGCACGCTCTGCACATGTACCCCAGAACTTAAAAGTACAATAAAAAAAGAAAAAGAAATAAACTGTATAAAAAACGAAAGCATCAAATTGCAACATTGATGGAAAACTATAGGTGGAATCCTAGAATATAAAGAAGGCTAGCTTTATGCAGTCTAGCCTTCAGTAATCTTGCAATAATTTGACCATATTTTTATAAGATTTGATTTTGGAGGAAACCCACTGGTCAAATTAAGACAAGGTGTTCTGTGTTATTTTTCCCCAAATGTTTCTTTTATTGGACAATGAGTTCCATGAGTGAGATTATTATGGTTTGCTCATCTCTGTAATCTCAGAGCCCAACATAGTGCCCAACTCAGCGTAAGTAATTTGTAAAAGAATACAGTCATTTGTTGAGTAAATAAATGAAATACAGTGTATTTTTGGCTTTATCAGAAGTTGGAAATACTTAAATCTGGTGTTAGAATGATTATACAAATTCATTTAGCTTGCGCACACCTCTATTCTATAATTGTTCATTTTCATCATCATTTATCTCCCCAATGAAAAGATATTTCTAACTCTCATGAACTATTAATAAAGCTTCTTGTTTAGATCTTGATAATGCTATTGTTGTGGAGTAAAGTGATCATACTTGTGTGTGGATTACAACAATATCCCTAGAGGTACTACATCTTCAGTGGGTTTTTCAAATCAACTAAGAACCACTAAGTTTCAGGTTAGAGTTGACTTGTATAGACACAAACTGCATTGCTTAACCTGAAGTATTTTAAAATCTTAACTTAAAAAATAATTTTCAACACAAACATTACGATAATGGGTACAGAAATGGTGGTATGCATGTATATTCAAATATGCAAGTTATACCAAAGAAACTTGTGTTCTTGCTTTCAGTACACAAAAGTTAGCTATAATTTTAATGTGATTATACATCTCACAATTTTTTAATAGACTTGATTTGAAGAATTGAAAATTTTATTGACTAATAGTCATATATTTACTAAATGTTCAATGAAACAATATTTATAACTGAATATGATGTAATTTGAGTATTTTTTAGTTTTTTACATTAATATATTCACTTGTAAAACTAACCTGTCAAACAAGATTAATTGCTTTGTTTCGGAAATACGGTAACCAACAAACAGGGTTCAGCCCATCCAACCATAGCCAAAACATCTATGTGTTATTCCATATTAGTACATAATTTTGGTTCAAGAATTTCCTTGACCCCTTTGGCTCTTCCTTTATTCATTTTACTCTCCTTGTTCCTTTTCCTTATTGGTCTAGTCCATCTTCTAGAGGCTGCATGAAAATGCAAGCAAAAGTTGGAAACAAACTAACAAAGAGATATAAAGAAAGAAAAAGTGCCATTTGGCTGCATTGAATTGCTCTTCAGAACAATGTTGTATATTATATTACAATGACACAGATTATAACCAGAGTGGAGCTATTTTCTCATTAAGATGAATATAATGAGAATGATAAATGAGTTCAAATAAAACCTATTCAAAACACACTTCTAAGCTTTCTGTCTCCTCCTTAGATGCTGTATATAGCCTTGTTTCATGATGTCATTATCTCTTTGTGAAATTAAAAAAAAAATTAGCTGACAGTTTAAGAAATCTGTCACAACACTTGTATACTACAATCTCTTTAATTTAGGAGATATTTTCCTGTCACAGCACTGTTCCGTGAGTACTTAATCTGTTTGCCATTGAGTTTAGGGTAATTTGGAATTACTAAAGATGATGAGTAGTATAACAGACAGAAAGAGTCAGCTGATGTAGGTTCTAGTTTCAGCCCTGTATTAGTTTCCTACTGCTGCTGTAAGAAATTAACACAAATTTAAGAGCTTAAAACAATACAATTTTTTAATACTACAATTCTATAGATTATAGATATAACACAGGTCTCACAGAGTCTAACCCCGTCCTGGTCTTGTGGGCCCCATTCTTCCATCCTCACAGTCTCTTTGACCATTCTTTCTCAGTCACACACTCTCTGGCTCTTCCCTCAGCTGTGAAAGGTACTTTTAAGGACTCATGTAATTAGATTGTGCCCACATAGATCATCCAGGATTACCTCTGCCTCTCAAGGTTGTTAACTTTAATCACAACCTGCAAAGTCCCTTTTTCCATGTTTGGTGGTAACATATTCATAGGTTCTAGGAATTAGACATGAACATGTTTGGCAGAGGGCATTATTTTGCCTCCTACCAGCTTCATTCATATCAATTTATGACCTTAGTTAATCATTAAGCACTTTAACTCTTAGCTTCCTCTTCAGCAAAATGGCGATAATTAATCACTCTGCTGATTAAGGTGGCCTTCCTTTATTTTATCCTCTTTGTCCCTTTTCCTAAGATTTGTCATAAAGTGTAAGGTAATGAAGGTGAAGTTATTTGCATTTTAGAAATCAGGTTATATTAGTCCCAGATTTGTATTGCAATTTGCTAACTTATTCATTAATTCATATACTCACTAAGTAAATGTTGAATACTTACTATGTGTCCAATACTATTGTACATTTTACAGACATGGTGGTGAACAAATAGACAAGGTACTGACTGTTGTAGAGATTTAATGGAAAGATAAGTCGTGTAACTGAAAGAACACTGGGCAGCTACTCCAGTTACGGTGAACAAGGACTGCTTCTCTGAGGAGGAAAGCTGAAGGGTAACATACTCAATTTCCAGGAATGGCAAGGAGATCTGAAATAAGAGATCTTGCAAGACAGTAGGAAGAGCATTTCAGGAAGAGAGAAAGGATCTAAGATGGATTCAAGTTTGGTAAGTTCCAGGAACAGCTAGAAGGCCATGTAATTGAACAAAATAAGCAAGAGGTGAAGTGAAAGGACTAGGTTGGAAATGTAGGCAAGTAATTTGGTCAAGTAATTAAATGAGAAATGATGAGGAAGAGAACATATGTTCATGTTTACCAAGTCCATATAAGTTTCCCTTTCCCTTTTTTATTGTTCTAAAAAGATAACTGACAAAATTATCTTCCTGGGTTTTTGTCGTTGTTGTTTTAATGTAGATAAGCGGTCCCCAACCTTTTTGGTACCAGAGACCGGTTTCATGGAACACAATTTTTCCACGGACAAGTATTGAAGGGATGGTTTCAGGATGAAACTGTGCNCTTCTTTGTCGGTTTTGATCGTTGTTGGTTTAAAGTCTGTTAGTCAGAGGCTAAGATTGAAACCTCTGCTTTTTTTTTTCCATTTGCTTGGTAAATATTCCTCCATCCCTTTATTTTGAGCCTGTGTGCGTCTTTGCACATGAGATGGGTTTCCTGAATACAGCACACTGATGGGTCTTGACTCTTTATCCAATTTGCCAGTCTGTGTCTTTTAGTTGGGGCATTTAGCCCATTTACATTTAACCTTAATATTGTTATGTTTGAATTTGATCCTGTCATTATGATGCTAGCTGGTTATTTTACCCATTAGTTGATGCAGTTTCTTCATAATGTCAATGGTCTTTACAATTTGCTATGTTTTGCAGTGGCTGGTACCGGTTTTCCTTTCCATGTTTAGTGCTTCCTTCAGGGACTCTTGTAAGGCAGGCCTGGTGGTGACAAAATCCCTCAGCATTTGCTTGTCTGTAAAGAAAACTATCATTCTCAGCAAACTAACTCAAGAACAAAAAACCACACATGGCAACTTCTCACTCATAAGTGGGAGTCGAACAATGAGAATACATGGATACAGGGAGGGGAACATCACACACCGTGGGGCCTGTCGGAGGGGTGAGGGACTAGGGGAGGGATAGCATTAGGAGAATTACCTAATATAGGTGATGGGTTGATGGGTGCAGCAAACGACCATGACACATGTATACCTATGTAACAAAACTGCACGCTCTGCACATGTACCCCAGAACTTAAAAGTACAATAAAAAAAGAAAAGAAATAAACTGTATAAAAAACGAAAGCATCAAATTGCAACATTGATGGAAAACTATAGGTGGAATCCTAGAATATAAAGAAGGCTAGCTTTATGCAGTCTAGCCTTCAGTAATCTTGCAATAATTTGACCATATTTTATAAGATTTGATTTTGGAGGAAACCCACTGGTCAAATTAAGACAAGGTGTTCTGTGTTATTTTCCCCAAATGTTTCTTTTATTGGACAATGAGTTCCATGAGTGAGATTATTATGGTTTGCTCATCTCTGTAATCTCAGAGCCCAACATAGTGCCCAACTCAGCGTAAGTAATTTGTAAAAGAATACAGTCATTTGTTGAGTAAATAAATGAAATACAGTGTATTTTGGCTTTATCAGAAGTTGGAAATACTTAAATCTGGTGTTAGAATGATTATACAAATTCATTTAGCTTGCGCACACCTCTATTCTATAATTGTTCATTTTCATCATCATTTATCTCCCCAATGAAAAGATATTTCTAACTCTCATGAACTATTAATAAAGCTTCTTGTTTAGATCTTGATAATGCTATTGTTGTGGAGTAAAGTGATCATACTTGTGTGTGGATTACAACAATATCCCTAGAGGTACTACATCTTCAGTGGGTTTTCAAATCAACTAAGAACCACTAAGTTTCAGGTTAGAGTTGACTTGTATAGACACAAACTGCATTGCTTAACCTGAAGTATTTTAAAATCTTAACTTAAAAAATAATTTTCAACACAAACATTACGATAATGGGTACAGAAATGGTGGTATGCATGTATATTCAAATATGCAAGTTATACCAAAGAAACTTGTGTTCTTGCTTTCAGTACACAAAAGTTAGCTATAATTTTAATGTGATTATACATCTCACAATTTTTTAATAGACTTGATTTGAAGAATTGAAAATTTTATTGACTAATAGTCATATATTTACTAAATGTTCAATGAAACAATATTTATAACTGAATATGATGTAATTTGAGTATTTTTTAGTTTTTTACATTAATATATTCACTTGTAAAACTAACCTGTCAAACAAGATTAATTGCTTTGTTTCGGAAATACGGTAACCAACAAACAGGGTTCAGCCCATCCAACCATAGCCAAAACATCTATGTGTTATTCCATATTAGTACATAATTTTGGTTCAAGAATTTCCTTGACCCCTTTGGCTCTTCCTTTATTCATTTTACTCTCCTTGTTCCTTTTCCTTATTGGTCTAGTCCATCTTCTAGAGGCTGCATGAAAATGCAAGCAAAAGTTGGAAACAAACTAACAAAGAGATATAAAGAAAGAAAAGTGCCATTTGGCTGCATTGAATTGCTCTTCAGAACAATGTTGTATATTATATTACAATGACACAGATTATAACCAGAGTGGAGCTATTTTCTCATTAAGATGAATATAATGAGAATGATAAATGAGTTCAAATAAAACCTATTCAAAACACACTTCTAAGCTTTCTGTCTCCTCCTTAGATGCTGTATATAGCCTTGTTTCATGATGTCATTATCTCTTTGTGAAATTAAAAAAAAATTAGCTGACAGTTTAAGAAATCTGTCACAATACTTGTATACTACAATCTCTTTAATTTAGGAGATATTTTCCTGTCACAGCACTGTTCCGTGAGTACTTAATCTGTTTGCCATTGAGTTTAGGGTAATTTGGAATTACTAAAGATGATGAGTAGTATAACAGACAGAAAGAGTCAGCTGATGTAGGTTCTAGTTTCAGCCCTGTATTAGTTTCCTACTGCTGCTGTAAGAAATTAACACAAATTTAAGAGCTTAAAACAATACAATTTTTTAATACTACAATTCTATAGATTATAGATATAACACAGGTCTCACAGAGTCTAACCCCGTCCTGGTCTTGTGGGCCCCATTCTTCCATCCTCACAGTCTCTTTGACCATTCTTTCTCAGTCACACACTCTCTGGCTCTTCCCTCAGCTGTGAAAGGTACTTTTAAGGACTCATGTAATTAGATTGTGCCCACATAGATCATCCAGGATTACCTCTGCCTCTCAAGGTTGTTAACTTTAATCACAACCTGCAAAGTCCCTTTTCCATGTTTGGTGGTAACATATTCATAGGTTCTAGGAATTAGACATGAACATGTTTGGCAGAGGGCATTATTTTGCCTCCTACCAGCTTCATTCATATCAATTTATGACCTTAGTTAATCATTAAGCACTTTAACTCTTAGCTTCCTCTTCAGCAAAATGGCGATAATTAATCACTCTGCTGATTAAGGTGGCCTTCCTTTATTTTATCCTCTTTGTCCCTTTTCCTAAGATTTGTCATAAAGTGTAAGGTAATGAAGGTGAAGTTATTTGCATTTTAGAAATCAGGTTATATTAGTCCCAGATTTGTATTGCAATTTGCTAACTTATTCATTAATTCATATACTCACTAAGTAAATGTTGAATACTTACTATGTGTCCAATACTATTGTACATTTTACAGACATGGTGGTGAACAAATAGACAAGGTACTGACTGTTGTAGAGATTTAATGGAAAGATAAGTCGTGTAACTGAAAGAACACTGGGCAGCTACTCCAGTTACGGTGAACAAGGACTGCTTCTCTGAGGAGGAAAGCTGAAGGGTAACATACTCAATTTCCAGGAATGGCAAGGAGATCTGAAATAAGAGATCTTGCAAGACAGTAGGAAGAGCATTTCAGGAAGAGAGAAAGGATCTAAGATGGATTCAAGTTTGGTAAGTTCCAGGAACAGCTAGAAGGCCATGTAATTGAACAAAATAAGCAAGAGGTGAAGTGAAAGGACTAGGTTGGAAATGTAGGCAAGTAATTTGGTCAAGTAATTAAATGAGAAATGATGAGGAAGAGAACATATGTTCATGTTTACCAAGTCCATATAAGTTTCCCTTTCCCTTTTTTATTGTTCTAAAAGATAACTGACAAAATTATCTTCCTGGGTTTTGTCGTTGTTGTTTTAATGTAGATAAGCGGTCCCCAACCTTTTTGGTACCAGAGACCGGTTTCATGGAACACAATTTTTCCACGGACAAGTATTGAAGGGATGGTTTCAGGATGAAACTGTGCCACCTCAGATCATCAGGCATGAGCTAGAGTCTTGTAAGGAGAGTGCAACCTAGACCTCTCTCATGTGCAGTTCACAATAGGGTTCCCGCTCCTATGAGAATCTAATGCCTCGCTGATCTGACAGGAGGTGGAGTTCAGGCCCTAAGGCTCGCCTGTCGCTCACTTCCTGCTGTGCCGCTGGGTTCCTAACAGGCCAGGGACTGGTACTGGACCACGGCTCGGGAGTTGGCTACTCCAGATCTAAATGATAAACTAATATAGTAATAAACTAATATAGTAATAAACTATCTTGTAGGGAATTTTGAGAAGAACAAGCAAAATTAAAACAAATACTTCAGTACTTTCAGTGCAAAAACTAGTAAGAGAGACCTAGGAATTCTTGGTCTTTATCAGCTATGGTCTAAGGATGGAAAAATGATTTAAGGCCGGGCACGGTGGCTCACGCCTTTAATCCCAGCACTTTGGGAGGCCGAGGCGGATGAATCACGAGGTCAGGAAATCGAGACCATCTTGGCTAACATGGTGAAACCCCATCTCTACTAAAAATACAAAAAAAATAGCCGGGCATGGTGGCGGGCGCCTGTAGTCCCAGTTACTCTGGAGGCTGAGGCGGGAGAATGGCGTGAACCCGGATGGCAGTGAACCCGGGAGCTTGCAATGAGCAGAGATGGCGCCACTGCACTCCAGCCTGGGTGACAGAGCAAGACTCCATCTAAAAAA
>NW_016803902.1:3922091-3928627 GCF_001698545.2 Rhinopithecus bieti
AAAAAAAAAAAAAAAAAAAAAAAAAAATATATATATATATGCATATATGATTTAAGTATTTATCTAAATATATCTATATAGTTCATCATTACTCTTAAATAGGAAGTTTAGCTGGGCATTACATTCTAGTTGGGTACGTTTGCATTAATACATAAAGATACTGTTTCATTATCTTCTGGCATCAGTTTTACTAAAGAAAATAAAATTTTGTTCCTTAGTAATCAGCCTTTCTCAATTTTTAAAGATATTATATTCTCATTGCTTTTGGTTTCTGAAATCTCACTATGATGTGCCTAAGTATTTCTTTTCATCCTTCTAAAATTTTGTATGATTTTCAAATTATGGATATTTATCTATTTTTAATCTCTTGACTATTATCTCTTCAAATATTGCCTCTTCTACATTCTCTGTTTCTGGAATTCTTGTAGGTATATGTTGACGTTTTTTATGCCATCCTTCATGTTCCTTAATCTTACTTACATATTGTTTACTTTTTCCTGATACAAGATAGCCAACTTTTTCTGTTCTGCCTTCAAGTTCAGTAAGTCTCTCTTCAAATAATAATAAAGAGCAAATACTTTTAAAAGCTTTCTTGGTATCAAGAACTCTTTGAAGCCCTTTTATACATTAATTCATTTAATTATCACAAAAGCATAAGCCGTTTATCATCTTATAGATGAGGAAACTGTCTAATTTGCTTTGAGTTTATTATTTCAGTATCTGCATTTTTGCATGTTCTGCTTTGTCACCAATTTCTGCTTATGGAAAATGGCCACAGTAACCTTTTCCACAGCCACATTATTGTATTTAATGAATTTCTTCCACAAAAAATAGTGTCATTGTATGTAGTTTTAGATTTAGATAAATTATAATTTCTATATATCTTATCATTTCATACTTGTATTCAACTCATATAGTTTTACTCATTTACCTTCAACTTATATGTCTGAATTCAATTAATCATTTTGTCATATGTAAGACTTATATCATATTTTACTTAGTCAGGGTAGGTTAGATTATGCTGTGGTAGCAAATGTCTCCATCTCAGTTGCTTACAACCACAAAGATTTATGTTTTAACATGCTACATGTCCATCAAAAGTCATCTTTCCCAGCTGCTGCTGATAGAAATGGCAGTTTTCACATTCCATGGGCTAAAGAAAGTCTTGTGGACAAACCTGTCCTTACTGGAGTGAGAAATTAGAATTCTTCCTTGGGGTCTGGCAGGGTAGCTCAAGCCTGTAATCCCAGCACTTGAGTGGTCAAGGTTGGCAAATTGCTTGAGCCCAGGAGTTCGAGACCAGCCTGGGCAAAATGGCAAAACCTAGTCTCTAGTAAAAATACAAAAATTAGCTTGGCATGGTGGTGCACACCTGTAGGCCCAGCTCCTGAAGAGGCTAAGGTGGGAGGATTACTTGAACTCTAGAGGCAGAGGTTGCAGTGAGCAGAGATCATGCCACTACACTCTTGTCTGGGTGACAGAGCGAGATCTTGTCTCAAAAAAAAAACCACAAAAAACAAAACAAAAACAAAACAAAAAAAATCCTCTCTAGAAAGGGTAAGCAAATATTGGTAAACAGTTATTCTGTCTTCCACATCCTCCACCCTTTCAACTGCCCAACATTTTATTTCCTCTCGTTTTGATACGTAGCACTCACTCAGTAATCCTTCAAGGGAGACAAGCCCCAAAGTCCTAACCATTCTGTGCTCTAAGCACAAATCCAGAATCCCTGACTGGTGTTGGGTCTCTTTATCACTTCAGAGATTAATCTTCTTAGTTAAAACAATTCTGATATGAATAAAATGTTTAGGACCTTATACATCCCTAAACATGATGACGGGACAGAGATAAGCTCGTTCAGACATGGGAAGAATGAGAGAATGTCTCCAAGGGCCTGGGAGAATACCCTACATTTGTCTGTAGCAATTCCCAAACCTTGCTGGGCAGAAACTTCAAAAAGCCCCTGTCCTCAGGATGAGGGACATTCTTTTCTAGGCCGAAATTCTACTCTATAAGATTAGTTCCACAATCAGTTAAACTAATAAATTTTGGCTCCACTCTTGAGTTATTTTTCTCTTCCATGATCTTCTTTGGCTACATCTCAAGAAAGCATTTAAGAATATTTCTTCCTAAGGAGCTGAACAACTCTCTCAGTCTGCTTTCCAGAGGATTTGGGGCCTATGTTTTGTTAAATATCACAAGTGATTTATATATAGATTTATAGTGCTTCTACTAGTACAACTCTCTCAAAAATATCCCTTTCTTAGTTACTGCCACCTTAAGCCTATAAAACTTCACTGGAAAAACCACAACCTTAGAATGTTTTGCTAAAATAATTTTTTCCAACCAAGAAAATTTACTGGGTACAAACGTAATCAATTCTGTGGTTTTAACAACGAGTACAAGGACAACACTGCCAATTTGATTCTTAATAGGAATTTGACTTTTAAGCTTTCAAGTCGCTCAAATTTTTGACTTTTTTTTTTTAACCAATTGAGAATGAGAGCCTGTTGTTGTCTTCCACAACTGAGAGTTTCTCAAGTACTGGAATTTATTCTTACAGCAGACATTACAGGATATCTTTTTTTGCATTGCCACATCAGTATTGGCTGTCTCTCAATGGATAGTACCAGTATCTCTTTACCTGATACATTTCTCCAAAGCTCTAGAAGCATGTTTTGCCTAAGTTTATGGCAGTGGATGACTCTGAAATACGCCTTCTACACCATTTTTGAATGCTTTCAAGTGGGGTTATGACACAGTGCCAACAGAAGCAGCTGGCTTGAATACTTTCCTTTTTCATTCTTCCCACTCCCTACTTGTGTTTCCTGTTCATCCCAAATAAATTATTTTTAGTTTAATGCTTAGATAACAAGATCAACTATCGGGAGAATTCAAACTAGCTGAGTTCACTTTTACTCCTGTATGAAATCTGACCATTATTTGCCAATTACAAATATTTATTGTATTAACTTGTTAAACAAAACAATATTAACCAACCAACCGCTGTACCAATAGTCTTCTTGTTGTTATCAATCTCTTTTCCAAAAGCTAAAAAACTCATTATATACTTTACAAATTATTTCATTCAATAGTTATACCAAATTGTTGCCCGTGATTAACATGGATCACCATCTTCCCAGATTCTAACCAGCTTTTCCCCTACCCCTTTCCAACCTTGAAGCCATTGACACATAGTTTAGATTTTCTATTATTGAAAAATCATACTCATGGTACAATTTATGCATTATTCAGGATTTGCTAGGTTGTGCTGCAGTAATTAATGATCTCCAAGTCTAATTTGCTTACAGCAGAAGAGATTTATTTATCAGTTAGGCTGGATGTCTTCATTCTGGGGCCAAGAATGAAAGGTTAAGCTCTATAAAAATTACAAGTCATCATGGCAAAGAAAAGAAAGGATAAATGTAATAAAATACAAACTGAACCTTTAACAATGTTGTCAGTTAGATAAAATACAGAACATTCAATTACATTTAAACTTCTGATAAATGATACATTTTCTGCATAAGTATATCTCAAGTATTACATGGGGTACACTTATAAAAATTATTCATTGTTTATCTGAAATTCAAATTTAACTAGGTGTCTAGTATTTTTACTTATTAATGCTAGCAACCCTACTACTATGGGCTGAATTGTGTACCCCCAAAAATGTATATATTAAATCCCTAACCCCAAGACCTCAGAATTGGACTATATTTGGAGATAGGGCCTTTAAAGATTAGTAATACCTTTAAAATGAGGTTTTTAGAATCTGCACTAATCCAATCTGACTGGAGTCCTTTTAAGAGGAAATTTAGACAGACAGAGGGACACTAGGGATGCATGCACCCAGAGGAAAGGACATGGAGATGTAAGGACACAGAGAGAAGGTGGCCATCTGCCAGTCAAGGAGAAAGGCCTCAGGAGAAACCAAGCATGCCTCTACCTTAATATTGGACTTTTAGCCTCCAGAACTGTGGGAAATAAATGATGCTTAAGCCACCCACTGTATAGAACTTTGTTATGAAAGACTTAGGAAACTAGTACACCTACTCTTTAAGCTTCTGCTAGAAAGTGACACACTCAATTTACGCTTGTATTTCATTGGCTAAAGCTGATCACATGGCCAAGCACGACTTCAAAGGGACAGAGATATACAATTCTCCCTCTTGGTGGGAAAGCAAGTATTGATGAAAAGTAACAAAATATATCACCTTTTTCTATTCCTTTAGTACTAGACATCAAAGCCTCATTAAATTATTTGCTGTAACAAACGATAAAGAATCTCATCTATTTGTACTTCAGAAATCAACAAATTCTCTGGGATATATACACTCATAAATGTAATTGCTGGGTCACTGTACATATGCACACTAATTTCATTAAGAATTTCCTGGAAGCTCCCCAGAATGGCTACATACCTGATCACTTTCTCACAAGAAATGAGGTTTACCTTCCCCGACATTCTGTACAGCCTTTGGCATAACCGTCTTTCTTTTTCTCAAACTAATCAGTATGAAGTGGCTTCACACTAATTTGCAGTTCTCTAATTTTTAATGAAGTTGCACATTCCTGCATGCATATATTAAACATTTAGTATTCCCTTCTGTGAGTTGTCCTTTTGTGTCCTCTGTATCCATTTTTCTATTGGGGTTTCTGTATTGATCTTCTAACTCACAGGAGTTAATTCTAGTTATTAATTATTTGTCTCCTAAATTTCCAAATATCTTCTTTTGGTATGTCACCCATTCATTAATTTTGATCACAGTGTCTTTTCCTGAATATAAATTCACTAGTTTAAGGTAATTCTTTTTTTCCTACTCATAGCTAGTGCTTTTGTAGACATGTTTAGAAAAATTCTCCTGGATTTTTCACCAATAGTTTATGAATATTCTATTGGGTTTACAGTTTTACTTTTCACATTTGGGGTTTTGGTAATTTAGACTCTATGTGCTATTTTTTTCGGTATGGACTATAAGGCCTATATGGTCTATATGGACTCTATTTTTTCTGTGTGGTCTATATGGGCTCTATTTTTTTCTACATAGTAACTAAATGTTAGTTACTAAATGTTAATTTTCTACATGGTAACTAAATGTTCCTAACACCAACCATTGTATAATTCATTGATTCCCCAGCAATTATGATGTCATTCCTATTAGATACCATATCCCTATATTTCCATAAATCTATTTCTGGACTCTCTATTCTGACCTCTGAATTCTTTCTCTGTTTCTTTATTAAGATCTTGCTTTATTAATTATGATTTTATAGTATGTTTTAAAATCTTGTAGAAAATGTATTCTCTTTTTCCTCTTACTTTCAAAATTGCCTGATATATTTGAGGATATTTATTTTTCTAGTTGTATTTGAATTACTCAAATATTCTTTTTAAGATAGAAATTGAATTTAAAGGTGAGTGGTTGATTGTTAACATATTTACATGTAAAATTATCCCATCCATAAATATATTGTTCAGATATTCTTTTGTGCCCTGTAATAGAGTTTAAATTATTTTCTGTACTAAAGGTCATATATGTCTTTAGTTGGGGCAATTCTTAATTTTTGTGTTCATTTAGTAATTGATACCTTTCTCTTATTTTATTTCATTATTATTGGTTTTCAGAAATGTTCACTAAATTTTTGATATGTTGACCTTATATTCAACACTTTCCAAACTCTATTATTAGTTGTTATAGACTATTATTAATTCTACTGAGTTTTGTAGGGAAATTATCTCATCTGCAAATAATAACAGTTATGGTTATCTTGTCTGTTTTTCTTGCACAATTATAAGTTATGCTCTTGTCAGATCTTTCTGCACTTTGATGAACAGTAGAATTGACAGAGAATCACTGTTTTAATGCCAGCTTCAAAGGGAATGTGTATCAAGTTAAGGAAAATGTTGATACAGGCTTTATTCAGAGTCTTTACATATTTAAGGTTTAGCTTTTGTTTTCTTTTTTTATTTTATTGTACTTTAAGTTATAGAGTACATGTGCACAATGTGCAGGTTTGTTACATATGTATACATGTGCCATGTTGGTGTGCTGCACCCATCAACTCATCATTTACGTTGGGTATAACTCACAATGCCATCCCTCCCCACTCCCCCCTCTCCACAATAGGCCCCGGTGTGTGATGTTCCCATTCCCATGTCCAAGTGATCTCAATGTTCAGTTCTCACCTATGAGTGAGAATATGTGGTGTTTGGTTTTCTGTTCTTGTGATAGTTTGCTGAGAATGATGGTTTCCAGCTGCATCCATGTCCCTGCAAAGGACACGAACTCATCCTTTTTTATGGCTGCATGGTATTCCATGGTATATACGTGCCACATTTTCTTAATCCAGTCTGTCACTGATGGACATTTGGGTTGATTCCAAGTCTTTGCTATTGTGAATAGTGCCACAATAAACATACGTGTGCATGTGTCTTTATAGCAGCATGATTTATAATCCTTTGGGTATATACCCAGTAGTGGGATGGCTGAGTCATATGGTATTTCTAGTTCTAGATCCTTGAGGAATCGCCA
>NW_016803902.1:3932722-3940707 GCF_001698545.2 Rhinopithecus bieti
AAGGTTTGATCAACTGAAGCCTTCTTCTCTCAACTCATCAAAGTCATTCTCCATCCAGCTTTGATCCATTGCTGGTGATGAGCTGCATTCCTTTGGAGGGGGAGATGCACTCTGATTTTTTGAATTTCCAGCTTTTCTGCCCTGCTTTTTCCCCATCTTTGTTGTTTTATCTGTCTTTGGTCTTTGATGATGGTGATGTACTGATGGGGTTTTGGTATGGGTGTCATTTCTGTTTGTTAGTTTTCCTTCTAACAGTCAGGACCCTCAGCTGCAGGTCTGTTGGAGTTTGCTTGAGGTCCATTCCAGACCCTGTTTGCCTGGGTATCAGCAGCGGAGGCTGCAGAAGATAGAATATTGCTGAACAGCGAGTGTTGCTGTCTGATTCTTGCTCTGGAAATTTTGTTTCAGAGGTGTGCCCAGCCGTGTGAAGTGTGAGGTGTCGGTCTGCACCTAGTGGGGTATGTCTCCCAGTTAGGTTACTCAAGGGTCAGGGACCCACTTGAGCAGGCAGTCTGCCCGTTCTCAGATCTCAACCTCCGTGCTGGGAGATCCACTGCTCTCTTCAAAGCTGTTAGACAGGGTCATTTACATCTGCAGAGGTTTCTGCTGCTTTTGGTTAGCTATGCCATGTCCCCAGAGGTGGAGTCTACAGAGGCAGGCAGGCCTCCTTGAGCTGCGATGGGCTCCACCCAGTTCGAGCTTCCAGGTGGCTTTGTTTACCTACTTAAGCCTCAGCAATGGTGGGCGCCCCTCCCCCAGCCTCACTGCCACCTTGCAGTTAGATCTCAGGCTGCTGTGCTAGCAATAAGGGAGGCTCCGTGGGCATGGGACCCTCCGGGCCAGGTGTGGGATATAATCTCCTGGTGTGCTGTTTGCTAAGACCCTTGGTAAAGCACAGTATTAGGGTGGGAGTTACCTGATTTTCCAGGTGTTGTGTACCTCAGTTTTCCTTGGCTAGGAAAAGGGATTCCCTTCCCCCTTGTGCTTCCCAGGTGAGGCGATGCCTTGCCCAGCTTCAGCTCTCGCTGGTTGGGCTGCACCAGCTGACCAGCACCAATTGCCCAGCACTCCCCAGTGAGATGAACCTGGTACCTCAGTTGAAAATGCAGAAATCACCTGTCTTCTGTGTTGCTCGAGGCTGGAGTTGTTCCTATTCGGCCATCTTGCTCAGGCGCCTAGCTTTTGTTTTCTAAGAATTCTTTTTCATCATCAGTAAGTGTAGGCCTTTTTTTCAAATGCTTTTTCTGAATCTATAGAGTTGGTCATTTGAATTTTTCTCTTTAGGTATACTAATGTGGGTAATTATAGTAAAATCCATCATTGTTTCTCTCCTCATGGCTAGTATTTTTCAAATTGTGTTTAAGCAATCTTTCCAACCAATATTTCTCACAGATTGTACCCTATTATTTATTTTATTGACTTTATACTTTCATTTTTCATGTTTTGAGCTTGACATTTTCTAAACTGAGCCCATCTTTACATACTTATTTGATAAATCTGTGTATTTTATGTTAGTTGGTTTGGGCTTATAATATTTTGCTTATGATATTTGCATATGTTTTTATGAGTAAATTTGCTTTTTTCCCTCACATTTTCCTTGTTCCATTTTAGCATCAAGACTATCTCAGCCTCATAAAAAGAGTTGGGTTGGGCCAGGCTTGGTGACTCATGCCAGTAATCCTAGCACTTTGGGAGGCCAAGGTAGGCAGATTCCTGGAGCATAGGAGTTTAAGACCAGTCTGGCAAACATTACTAAACCCCATCTCAACAAAAAAACTAAAAAATTAGCTGGCATGGTGGTGCCTGCCTATAGTCCCAGCTACTCAGGAGGTTCAAGTGGGAGGAATACTTGAGCCCAGGGGGGCAGAGGTTGCAGTGAGCCATGATCATTCCACCGCACTCCAGCCTGGGTGACAAAGCAAAACCCTGCCTCAAAAAACAAAACAAACCAAAACAAAAAACAGCTGGGTAATTTTCTCCTTTATTACTTTTTTACTTTCCAGAACAACTTGTATTAAAGAAATATTAATTCCCTTATAATATCTAGAAGTTAAAATTTTTCTGGGAAAATATAATTTTATTTCCATTGTTCTTATTCTGTTTCTTCTTGTGCCAATTATTACATTTTATTTTACTTATCTATTTCACCTTTTAAATGTATTAATGAATATAACATTTTATAGTGATTAATCTCTTATTATTATAGATGAAATTATTTCCTCCTTTGTCATTTTTTTGAGCTGAAACAATTTCCATCTTTTCTCCTTTTCCTCCTTTTTTCACTTCAGTCTTACCAGAGATTTATTAATATTATTAGATTTTTTCAAAGAATCATATTTTAGTTTTATTAATTTTATCTATATTTTATTACCTATTTAATTGACTAGTGCCCCGAAATTTACAATCTGTTTCTTGATTATTTGTGTTTAATCTATCTTTATTTTTATAACTTCTCTTGTCAAATTCTTTGCTTACTTGTTTTCAGTGACTGCCGTTTCTTCACAAAGAGTTAAAATTTAAAATTTTCATTGAGTACCGCTTTAGTTCCATGCTATAAATTTTCACATGTGGTGTTTTTGTCATTCAGTTTTAAGTAGTTATTTTATCTTTATGATTTCCTGTTTAACCAAGTGATAATCTCATATCATTTTTTTTAAGTTTCAAGGCATATGGGATTTTAAGCTATTCTTTGGTTACCAATTTCTAATTTTAATGCATTATTACCAGAGAACGTAGTTTGTACTATTTTGTGGGATATATTGAAGCTTCTTTTGTTATCTAGTTGCATGGATACTGTGGCAGTCTTTCTAGAAAGTTTCTTCAGGGATGACTTGCCTATATTCCAGTGTCCAGAAGCATTGGTTGCTGGTTGCTCCCAGCTTGTCCCTCACAGGAAATAATCCTCAGATGCAAGGAAATGCCTATTTCAAGGATCTATCCCTTCCCTGATTCAGGCTGTAGCCAGTGACTACAGACAGTGATATGCGAAGTCCCCTTCTCTAAGTTTGGAAAATCTTGGAAGAGCCCTCATTAGGATTGGTTGAGCTTCACTAGCAACTTTTGTGTGTCAGGTTCCCTCTCTGCCTGAAACTAGTGTGTTCATGTATGTACAAGTATATCTCCTAAAAGCACATCCCCAAGAATATTCTGCCTATTGCTCTCCATCTTAGATTCTGTTTCCAGAGAAATGTTGTGACTGGAGCATGCATGTTAAAGAGAATGTGTATTCTGTGTTTCTTGGTGTAAAATGTTATAGGCATCTTTTATATTGCCCTGCTTAATTATTATTTTTTTACCATGATTTATTATTTTCTGACAGGAGTTATTAAAATCTTTTGTCTACAATTATTATTTTGTCAGTTTTCCCATTATTATACAGATTTTACTTTGTATATTTTGAGACTATATTGTTAACTGCATATGTACTCTGGAACTTTAACTATTCTTGATAATATTCAGTATGTTGTAATTTTCTTTGATGCTTTCACATTTTTGTGCCTGAATTTCTTTTTCTGTCTAACATTACACCTTTACCAAATTTCATTTAGCTGCTTTTTGTCTGCTACACCTTTATATCATCTTTCATATTCAAACATTCCATGAGCTGCAGCTCTAAATATGAGAGAAAGTTAACGAAATGCAAAGACTGGCTCAACAGTTAAAATAAATTGGTTTGTCCTATAATAAAGGGAAGAGTGAACCAGAGTAGAAGTGAAACAGGGATAGATATCTATTGTTTTTCCTCCAGGTGTGTCAACAACCTAGGTGAACAATTTCTTATTCCGTTTCTCCAATGAAACAGTAAAGGCAGAGCCTCACTACCCACAGATTATAGGATAATACTCAGCCAGCTATGAAGAGCCAATAGCAATGAACACAGGCCAAACTGGACATTACTGAGAGTGAATATTAAAACTTTAGTTTATAGTAACCTTGGGACAACTGGTATAAACTATGCCTGACATAAGGAAATTGGTGTATATGATCACCCTGATTCTCCCTTTATCTCCCACCTCTGTCCTATTTGCAAAGTAATTACAACAATGTTTTTGAGGAAGAAATCCAAAAAGATGAAACAAAAGAGAAAGTCCAAAATACTCTTCACAGTTGTAGAGATTTTTTCTCAATGTAAAAACAAAACAACAACAAAATACCCCAAGAATATACCACTCAATATACTGAATGAAAAATTAATAAACCACAATGCCTATCTAGACATATCCCAGCAACATATCTGAATTAGATGAATAAAGAAAAAAATCTTTTAAGTATCTATGCAGAAAAAAGTTCATCTATAAATAAGAACCATGCTAGCCTCAGACCCCAACAACTTAAGATACATAGTTTCAGAAAACAATGGAATAATTTATAGAGAATTTGTGAAGTGAAATGATGTGATATTTACAGGGTATAGTTAAGAAACTCAGTCCTTAAATATTAATAACAGAAGAAAGGCATTCTAAACATACAGGAGCTAAGAATATGACACTCAACTTAGACCAACAAAAGCTGAAGTCAAAATAAGAAACCACAATAGAGAAACTGCTAGAAGAAAAATAGCCTAGAAGACATTCCTGTGGGACTCTAAAATATATGATATCCAAATCACCAGAACAGTGCTGATACCAGTGAGTACCAAACCAGATTAACCTCAACACAGCATTTTGCCTGCAAGAAAGTGGATGTGTTTAGAATTCCTTTCACAGTGACACCAAAATTAAGCTTCAAATAAACAATCTCATGATTGTCATACTCTTCAATGGCAGTAATACTTTAAGGCCGCAAAAAGAGGTCTTCTACAAAAGCCATTATTTCAAGTAGGTTTAGCAACAAATTCAAAAGTCCACTAAATATGATTGTAGCTTCTGTATTGAAAAACATAGGTTATCCTTTAACAACAACCACCACCACAACAACAACAAAAACTACAAAGAAATATGCCAACATGTTGGTATAACTTTCCTTGGTTGTTTACATAAAATTGATGGTTTTCTTTAGAATACTTTAATATTTTAGACAAAGTGTTACTTTGTAAATAAAAAATAAACTTTATATGAAAACCAAATGTTCAAATCTAGATCTCCCCAGAAAACATAAATTATTATTATAAACTCAGGTTACCATTCCCCTCATCCCTGTCTTATCCTCCTGAACTATATTTCTAGAAATTGTTTTATCTATTGAAAAGCAAAATGTCACTCCAGACAACAGAAGATGACAGAATACACAGAGTGGAAGGAATCTGGAGATGTTTTAGTTCAGTGGTACAAAACCAGGGCTGATTTTGCCCCAGTGATATTTGGCAATGCCTAGAAACATTTTTGGTTGTCACAATTGGAAAAGGTGTTGCCACTGTCATTTACTGGGTAGAGGCTGGGGATGCTGCTAAGCATACGTCAATGCACAATGCCTGCCCAATAACCAAGAATTATCCACCTCTCAATGTCAAAAAATACCAAGTTTCAGAAAACCCAATAAAATTCAATTCCCAAGATGCATAAATCAATGAGAATATACTTAACACTACTGGCCATACATTTTAAAATGGTTAAGATGGTAAATTTCATGTTGCTATTTAAAAAATAAATTATGGTAAAAAGATTTTAAAAAATAGGGTCGAAGAGATTGCAACTCTTTTCCAACATTGAACAATTATTATGTGACAAAGAGTAAGCAACAGTGACACAGTTAGTACATGGCAAAAATATAAAATTACGTGATTAAGAATTTAGTTGTTTTTATTCTAGAAGCAGAGAAATGGTGAAGATGAGACTCCAACTCCTTCATATGGACAATTTGTATGTCTTCCTTGGGCAAGGGCCTAGACAATTCCCATACTGTGCAGATGCAAGTTTCTCCTGCTGTGCATGTGTCAACCAGCCTGCCATATAGGCCCCTGAAGTCCATCAAGGTGGTTGTTTCTGCTTAAAATAAATTACGAAAGGATAGATTACTATTCCTCCATAGTTTACGAGGAACTAAGAAAGGGTGCAGATTTTTAAATCTCTGCCAGATGTGGTTTAATAATATCATCACTCACTCTTTGAGAAGACTGAATTCTATCTGCAGTCAGCCAGGTCATCACCCCTAAAAGTTTATGGTTTCATTAATTTCGTTATGTGGATGTAGACAAGACCAAAAGTCTCAACCCCCAACTATTTACAAGCGCATTTTCTTCAGGCCTTTAGACACAGGCAGATAAAACTGAGTTGAAGCTACTTTGGGCCAGGGCACTATTTGAATTTTAATATTCCTGTGCTAAAGTCAAATTATACAGTCTCTGAATAAGAACTATTAATTTTGAATCATGTTTTGTTTGCTTAGGAAATATTGGGTCTGTGAGGTAGGAGCAAATTGTGCAAATATACCCATAGAGAGGAGTCAATTTATGAGTGTTCTAATGAGAAAATAAACTAATATTATTAAGAGGAAGCCTTGATTAGGTCCAGGAAAATAACACTGAGCCCTAAATACAAAAGTAAAGCAAGAAATAGGAGTAGCAGCTAATAAAGTGAGATACTGAAAATTTCAAGAGCAAGACAAAGTGAAGTTTAGATTTAAAATGGTAGGTACACTGAGAATTCTTTTGCTCTCTTTTTTATGGTGCCTTTCCTATGTTATTGAGAAAGAAAAAAACTTTCTAAAGGGGCAGTACAAAGCTCAATAATTAAGATTCAATTTCAGTTTGAACAAAAATGTTAAATTCCATAATTTGAGAAAGAGATGTTTTTGTTTGTTTGTTTGTTTTGCTTTTTTGTTGTTGTTGTTGTTTGTTACAAAACCCAAAACAAGGGAGCTCAGTAGTGGAACAAGGATCTGGCAATACATCTTAGACTCTATAAGGTAGCAGAGTTTGCCATCAGTGGCCATAGAATGGAGTTAGTGTGAGACAAGAGACACAGATTCTGGAGTGAGCAAAGATGGCTCACATATTCAAGTGACTCAACTGCTTTTAATTTTCTGGTTATGCAAGCATGAGTCAATATAAATGACAAATTTGGGAGAGAGGATGAAAATGCTGAATGGGAAGTTTTGGGTTGTTTTTAATTCATAAAATTTAAGCAGTGTAGTTCTACATAAAAGGAGTAGTGAGGTTAGAGAGGCATAGTAAAAGAATGTGTGTGTGTTAGAACGTAACAGATCTGGGTTTCAATTCTAGTGTTTCTACCTAGTATTCTCTTACTTCTTCTTTGTCTTCATATTTCTCATCTAGGTAATGGAGAAATTGATATAAATCTCATCCACTAGTTGTATAAATTAGCTACTTAATGAGTGCCTAGCCCATGTAGTATTTCAATGAGTAAATTCTTTTGTTATTGTTATCTATCATTAAAGTTCACTGTGTCCTATTTAATGCTCAAGGTTCATAGACTAAGTTTCCAATCTTATATATACCCTGACACATACACCTCACTATATTTCTTCAGTATTTCCCTAAATTAGATATGAATCATAATATGTTTATCTGTACTTTATCAGTGTTCCTTTTGCATAATGCATTTTCTAATTTAGGGAACATTTACCCTAAGTATTCAATTCATCCCTCTCCTTAGCTATGCTTTTTTTATTATTAAAAATTTTTTTCATCAAATTTTATTTTACGTTCCAGGGTACATGTAAAGGATGTGCAGGTTTGTTACATAGGTCAACATGCGCCATATGATTTGCTGCACAGATCAACCCTTCACCTATGTATTAAATCCAGCATTCATTAACTATTCTTCCTGATGCTCTCCCTCCCCAACTCCTAACGACAGTACCCAGTGTGTATTGTTTCCCACCATGTATCCATGTGTTCTCATCATTCAGCTCCCACTTATAAGTGAGAACATGTAATATTTGGCTTTATTTTCCTGAGTTAGTTTGCTGAGGTTAATGACTTCCAGCTTTATCCGTATCCCTGCAAAGGACATCAGCTCATTCCTTTTTGTGGCTGCATAGTATTTCATGGTGTATACATACCACATTTTCTTTTTTTTTTTTTT
>NW_016803902.1:3940991-3965455 GCF_001698545.2 Rhinopithecus bieti
TTTTTTGAGACAGAGTCTTGCTCTGTCGCCCAGGCTGGAGTGCAGTGGCCAGATCTCTGCTCACTGCAAGCTCTGCCTCCCGAGTTCACGCCATTCTCCTGCCTCAGCCTCCTGAGTAGCTGGGACTACAGGCACCCGCCACCTCGCCCGGCTAGTTTTTTGTATTTTTTAGTAGAGACGGGGTTTCACCGTGTTAGCCAGGATGGTCTCGATCTCCTGACCTCGTGATCCGTCCGTCTCGGCCTCCCAAAGTGCTGAGATTACAGGCGTGAGCCACCGCGCCCGGCCCATACCACATTTTCTTTATCCAGTTTGTCATTAATGGACATTTAGGTTGATTCCATGTCTTTGCTATTATGAATAGTGCTGCAATGAACATATACATGCATGTATCTTTATATACATGCATGCATGCACTTATACACCCAGTAATGAGATTGCTGGGTCAAACGGTATTTTTACTTCTAGGTCTTTGAGGAATGACCACACTATCTTCCACAATGGCTGAGCTAATTTATACTCCCACCAAGAGTAAAAAAGCATTCCTTTTTCTTTGCAACCTTGCCAGCATCTGTTATTTCTTGACTTTTTAATAATCACCATTCTGACTGACATGAGATGGTATCTCATTGTGGATTTGAATTGCATTTCTTTAATGATCAGTGATGTTGAGCTTTTTCTCATATGTTTGTTGGCTGTATAAATGTCTTCTTTTAAGACTTGTCTGTTCATATCCTTTGCCCACTTTTTAATGGGGTTGTTTGTTTTCTTGATTGTGTGTGTGTGTGTGTGTGTGTGTGTGTGTGTGTGTGTGTGTGTGTAAATCTGTTTAAGTTCCCTGTAGATTCTGGATATTAGACCTTTGTCAGATAGATAGATTACACAAATTCTCTCCCCTTATGTAGGTTGTTTGTTCACTCTGATGATAGTTTCTTTTGCTGTGCAGAAGCTCTTTAGTTTAATTAGATCCCAACTGTCAACTTTTTATTTTATTGCAATTGTTTTTGGTGTTTTGGTCATGGAATTTTTGCCTGTGCCTGTGTCCTTAATGGTATCTCCTAGATTTTCTTCTAGTGTATCTATACTTTTGGGTTTTACATTTTAATCTTTAATCTATCTAGAGTTAATTTTTATATAAAATGTAAGGAAGGTATCCAGTTTCAATTTTCTGCATATGGCTAGCCAGTTCTCCCAGCACCATTTATTATATAGGGAATCTGTTCCCCATTGCTCGTTGTCAGGTTTGTTGAAGATCAGATGGTTGTAGGTGTTCAGTCTTATTTCTGAATTATCTATTCTGTTCCCTTGGTCTATGTGTCTGTTTTTGTAATGGTACCAGACTATTTTGGTTATTGTAGCCTTGTAGCATATTTTGGAATTGGGTAGTATGACACCTTCAGCTTCATTCTTTTTGCTTAGGATTGTCTTGGCTATGTGGGCTCTTTTGTGGTTCCATACGAATTTTAAAATAGCTATTTTTTCCTAATTCTGTGAAGAATGTCAGTGGTGGCTTAATGGGAATAGCATTGAATGTATAAATTACTTTGGGCAGTATGGCCACTTTCAGGATATTGATTCTTCTATTCACCAGCATGGAATATTTTTCCATTTGTCTTCTCTGATTTCCTTGAGCAGTGGTTTGCAGTTCTACTTGAAGAAGTTCTTCACTTTCTTTGTTAACTGTATTCCTAGGTATTTTATTCTCTTTGTAGCAATTGTAAATGGGAGTTAATTCATGATTTGGCTCTCTGCATGTCTGTTGGTGGCGTATAGGAAAGTTACCAATTTTTGCACATTGATTTTGTATCCTGAGACTTTCTTGAAGTTGCTTATCAGCTTAAGAAGCTTTTGGGTTGAGATGATGGGGTTTTCTAGATATAGAAGTATGTTATCTGCAAACAAAGGTAAATTGACGTTTTCTCTTCCTGTTTGAGTATGCTTTATTTCTTTCCATTGCCTGATTGCCCTGGGCAGAACTTCAAATACTGTATTGAACAGGAGTTGTGAGAGAGTGCATCCTTGCCTTGTGTCAGCTTTCAAGGAGAATACTTCCAGCTTTTGCCCATTCAGTGTGATATTCTCTGTGGGTTTGTTGTATATGGCTCTTACTATTTTGAGGTATGCTCCATCGATACCTAATTTACTGAGAATTTTTAACATGAGGGGATGTTGAATTTTGTCGAAGGCCTTTTCTGCACCTATTGATATAATCATGTGGTTTTATCTTTAGTTCTATTTATGTGATGAATTACATTTATTGATTTGTGTATCTTGAACCAATCTTTCATGCTGGGGGTGAAGCCAGTTTGACCATGGAGGATAAGCTTTTTGATGGGCTACTGGATTCAGTTTGCCAGTATCTTGTTAAGGATTTTTCCGAAGTTCATCAGGAATATTGGTCTAAAGTTCCTTTTTTCTTGTATCTCCATCAGGCTTTGATATGAGAATGATGCTGGCCTCATAGAGTTACAGAGGAGTCTCTCCTTTTCAATTGTTTGGAATAGTTTCAGTAGGAAAGCTTTCAGCTCCTCTTTGTACCTCTAGTAGAATTCAGCTATAAATCTGTCTGGTCCTGGGGTTTTTTGGTTGGGAGGCTATTTTTTACTGCCTCAATTTCAGCACTTGTTACTGGTCTGTTTAGGGATTCAACTTCTTTCTGGCTCAGTCTTGGGAGGGTGTATGTGTCTAGGAATTTATCAGTTTCTTCTAGATTTTCTAGTTTATTTGCATAGTGGGGTTTATAGTATTTTCCGATGGTTGTTTGTATTTCTGTGGGGTCAGTAGTGATATCCCTCTCATCCTTTCTGATTGTATGTGTTTGATTCTTCTCTCCTTTCTTTATTAGACTGGCTAGCAGTCAATCTATTTTATTAATTATTTCAAAAATCCAGCTCTTGGATTTTTTGATATTTTGAAGGGTTTTTCATGTCTCCATCTTCTTCAGTTCCACTCTGATCTTCAATTCCACTCTGATCTGGGTATTTCTTGTCTTCTGCTAGCTTTGGGGTTTGTTTGCTCTTGGATCTCTAGTTCTTTTAGTTGTGATGTCAAATTGTCCATTTGAGATCTTTCTAGCTTTTTGATGTGGTCATTTAGTGCTACAAATGTCCTTCTTAACACTGCTTTAGCTGCACCCTAGAGATTCTGGTATGTTGTCTCTTTGTTCTCCTTAGTTTCAAATAACTTCTTGATTTCTGCCTCAATTTCATTATTTACCCAAGAGTCAGGAGCAGGTTGTTCAATTTCCATGTAGTTGCTTGGTTTTAGGTGCGTTTTTTAATCTTGAGTTCTAATTTGATCACGCTCTGATCTGAAATACTGTCTGTTATAATTTTAGGATTTTTTTTTTTTTACATTTGCTGAGGAGTGTTTTGCTTCCAATTATGTGATCAGTCTTAGAGTAAGTGTCATGTGGTGATGACACTGATGAGAAAAAAGTGTCATGTGGTGATGACACATGATGAGAAAAATGTATATTCTGTTGTTTTTGGGTGGAGAATTCTGTAGATATCTATCAGGTCCACTTGATCCAGAGCTGAGTTCGGGTTCTGAATATCTTTGTTAATTTTCTGTCTTTATGATTTGTCTAATATTGTCAGCGGGGTATTAAAGTCTCCCACTATTACTGTGTGGGAGTCAAAATCTTTTTATAAATTTCTAAGAACATGCTTTATGAATCTGGGTGCTCCTATATTGGTTGCATATCTATTTAGAAGAGTTAGCTCTTCTTGGTGAATTGCACCCTTTACAATTATGTAATCTCCTTTTTTATCTTTTTTGGTTTTTGTTGGTTTGTAGTCTGTTTTATCAGATAGTAGGATTGCAACTCCTGAATTTTCCTGTTTTCCATTTGCTTAGTAAATTTTCCTCCATGCCTTTATTTTGAGCCTACATGTGTCTTTGTATGTGAGATGTGTCTCTTACCACACACCAATGGATCTGGACTCTTTATTCAGCTTGCCATTCTGTGTCTTTTAATTAAGGCATTTAGCCCATTTATATTTAAGATTAATATTTTTGTGTGTGAATTTGATCCTGTCATCATGATGCTAGCTGGCTATTTTGCAGAATTGTTTATGGAGTTGTTTCATAGTGTCACTGGTCTGAGTACTTCAGTGTGTTTTGTAGAGGCTACTAAGTTTTCCTTTTCATAATTAGTGCTTCCTTCAGGGGCTCTTACAAGGCAAGCCTAGTGGTGACAAATTCCCTCTGCATTTGCTTTTCTAAAAAGGATTTTATTTCTCCTTAGCTTATGAAGTTTAATTTGGCCACATATTAAATTCTGGGCTGGAAATTCTTTTCTTCAAGAATGCTGACTGTTGGCCCCCAATCTTTTCTTGTTCATAGGGTTTCTGCTGAGAGATCTGCTGTTAGCTGATGGGCTTACCTTTACAGGTGACCTGGCCTTTCTCTCTGACTGCACTTAATATTTGGTATTGCATTTCAATGTTGGATAATCTGATGATTATGTGTCTTGGGGTTGATCTTCTCATGGAGTATATTACTGGGGTTCTCTGTATTTCCTGAATTTGAATGTTGACCTGTCTTGCTAGGTTGGGGAATTTCTCCTGGATGATATCCTGAAGTATGTTTTCCAACATGTTTCTATTCTTCCTGTCTCTTTTAGGTACCCCAATCAGTGATAGGTTCAGTCTTTTTACATAATCTCATAGTTCTCAAAGGTTTTGTTTCTTCCCTTTCATTACTTTTTCTCAATTATTGTCTTCCTGTCTTACTTCAGAAAGATAGTCATTAAGTTTGAGATTCTTTCCTCCATTTGGTCTATGTGGCTATTGATACCTGTGATTTTATTGTGATGTTCTCATTTTGTGTTTTTCAGCTCCAGCAGGCCATTTATGTTCCTTTCTAAACTGGCGATTCTGGTAATTAGCTCCTTAATCTTTTATCATGATTCTTAGATTCTTTGTATTGGGCTAGAATATGTTCCTTTAGCTCAGTGAATTTTGCTATTGCCCACCTTCTGAAGCCTACTTCTGTCAGTTCATCCATCTCAGCCTCCACCCAGTTCTGTGTCCTTGCTGGCGAGGTATTGTGATCATTTAGAGGAGAAGAGGCACTCTGGCATTTTAGAGTTTTCAGCATTTTTGGATTGATTCTTTCTCATCTTTGTGGGCTTATCTATTTTTGGTTATTGAGGTTGCTGACCTTTGAATGGGGTTTTTGTGGGTTCTTCTTTTGTTGATCTTGTTGTTGTCTTCTGTTTGTTTTTCTTTTAAGAGTGAGGCCTCTCTTCCATAGTGCTGCTACAGATTGCTGAGGGTCCACTCCAGATTTTAGTTGCCTTAGACTTTCCCACATCTGGAGGTCTCACTGGTGAAGGTTGCAAAACAGCCTGCTCCTTCCTTGGGAGCTCTGTTCCAGGGGAGCACTGACCTGATGCCAATCCAAATGTTCCTGTAGGAGGTGTCTGGAGACCGCTATTGGGGGTCTCACCCAGTCAGGAGAACAGGATCAAGGACTCACTTAAAGAAGCAGTCTGGCTGACCCTTGCCAAAGTGGGTGTGCTGCACTGGCAGGAACCCTCCTCATCTAGATTTCTGGGACATTCCAGAGCCAGCAGGCAGAAAAGGCTGCCAGCTGATCTGCAGATATGCTGGCCACTCATCCCCCTGGTGGCTCTGTCTCAGGAAGAGATCAGAGTTCTGTTCGTAAAACCCAAGCTGGAGTTGCTGAAATTACCACAGGGAGGACCTGCCCAGTGAGGAGGGATGGATCAGGGTCCCACTTAAAGAGGCAGTCTGGCCACGATCTGTCACAACAGCTGTGCTGTGCTGTGTTGTGGGGAATTTCTCCCTGTCTGGAACAGCTAGGCTCCCCAGAGCTGGCAGGCCAAAATTGTGAACTGGAGCCGCAGAGACAGCAGCTGCTTATCCCCCCAGGAACTCAGTTATCTCAGGCAGTCTCCAGTCTGGTGCTGCTGGCCGGCTGATATTCCAAGTCAGTGGGTCATAACTTGTGAGGTGCTGTGGGAGTGGGGCCCGCAGAAGGACACTGCTTGTTTCCCTAGCTTCAGTCCCTTCCTAGGGGAATGAAGAGAGGATCTACTGTCTCACTATTATTCCCGGGGCTGGGGAATGCAAAACTCCTGGGACTCTGTGCGGGCCTGAGTGGCTGCTGAGACTCCACACAGCTCTGTACTGCAGACCCAAGGCCCCGGTGACGTGGGCTCATGAGAGGGTCTCCTGATCTGCGGGTTGTACAAATTCGTGGCAAAGCATGTATTCCCAGGCACGGTCACACAATTACCACCTCCCTTAGCTGGGTGTAGGGGCCCCTCTGGTACCCTATTTCTCCTGGGTGGGCCATCACTCCACCCTGCTTTTCCTCATTCTCCATGGATCACAGCGATCATCTAGTCAGTTCCAGTGCTAGAACCTGGATACCTCAGTTAAAAATGTAGAATTCACTAATGTTTTTGTTCTCCATGAGAGCCAGGCAGACCACAGCTGCCTGTCTTAGGCCATCGTGGCTACCCACCACTATGCTTTTATTTCTGTCCTCTTTGGTTCACTATAGTCACAAAAAAGTCTAAAGATGATAACCTTCCAAGTGAGACAGAAACTAAAAGTAAGTAAAGTAACCATACATTCCAGTTTACCTGAAACTGTATCCATGGATGTGTCTGGCCTCCTGCATTGTTAAACATTTGTCCATATTTTTATGAAGTTTTATTATTAACAAGTGTATTAAAGAATGCTGGAATAGGTTTAGTAGACCTTTGCTTTGTGCTCCCAGCATCTGCCGAGGGATGGGCAGTTAACACAACACTCACTGTAATAGGAGAATAAATCTGAAATATGACCTGTGAAGACCCCTCTCTGGTTCTTTCTTAAATTTTTCAAGGAGTTCCATTTCAAGAACACTATATAGGATACTCATTCATAAAACAAAGTGACCTCAGACTGAAGCAGCCTGGGAGAACTAACTCTTCAGTTTGAGGTAGTAGTGGATTACTTTTTGGTTCTGTTATGCCTACCACTAGAAGAGTTAGCCAATTTTACTGTACTATGGCATTCAAAATGTTTATCTCTACCAGATCAACAGTTGGTAGGGTTAGTACAAATCAATAAATATTATAACTGGATTATACATAAAACATGTGTGTGAAATACAGGCTGAGAAATCCTGCCATAGATTAGATAGAGTATCCAGAATATTCTTGCTAAAATGATTTTGTCACATATAATGTTATAATTCTAAAACTATTTTATTATTTTGAAACATTTATATTTATTTTGTAATAATCCCTTTGGCAACAATGTGTTAACAATAAAAAGATGTTTGTAAAAAATTTTAGGCACAGAACTTCATTTTCTCACAAAAGTTGACTGTGTTTATATTACTTGCACAAGTTTTATGTCAATATTTACAAACCATCATGGGGGCCAGGGTGATGTTAGTGACCAGAGAAAAACATAAATCTGTTGAGGTATCAATGTCACCTTCAAAAGTCAGTCAGAAAGAATATACACAAAGATGACAACTTGTCATCAGCAAATTTATGTAATGTAAGTTTGTGATATGTAAATTGGATGTTATATATCACTATATGAAGCATGACTGTTCAGTTAGATTGCATTACTATTCTTCAAAATTAAATTTGCTCATGTTCAATTCCAAGTTATCTTGGACATATATGAAATTCAAGGAGTAGCTAATGCATTTGCTCCATTAGCAGAAGAATTTTACAAACAGTTTTAAATGATGAAACATTTATATCAACTTTAAATAGAAAGTCATGTAGGTTCAATAATATTTCAATAATTTTAACCCATTCATGGAATCAAAGTAAGGCATTTTAGTGTTTGTTCTCTAAAAGATGAAGGATCTGACATTACTTTTAATATTGCAAATTCAACTTAAAAGTTCAACATTTAAAAAAAGTTATTGTGGTGATAATATGAATAGAAATTTTGATAGAACCATAATGTTATGATAACAAACAAGGTGTGTAGAGATTTTAGGACAGAAATATAATTGGAATTAATTGTACTAATAATATAATTTACATGTGTATTAAACTGTTATTCCACTAATTCAAATAAAAGTTGTAATTGCATATATTTACCAATGCATATGTGTGTATATACACATACACAGAAAGAAAGATGTACAAAGTGATAAATTACACCTTTGAGATAAATTTTATGTTACATGCAAAAATAATGTTTTAGGATGGCAGACCATAACTGCTCTCTATACTGTCCTTTATCAACAAGAGCCTTTTTAAGAACTATCTTGTAAATAAATCTGAAATCCTTACTATTATTTAGCTTTATTGTAGAAAAAAGTCCTCTAAAAATTGATATCTTCTAAAAAACTTTTTGAAAATTGTAATCAAAATATTCAACAATGAATTATCAAAATGATAAAAGAACATTATAAAAACAAGAAACTAAACAAATCAAACAATAAGGATGCAAATTATGCACTAATATAATTTTTAGATTTTACAATGGCACTTGGAAAGATCTTGCCTTTTGGAGAAAGTCTTTTGATAGTGATCTTAATTTCAACTGTATATATACTGTATTTATATTCTGTGCCAAATTATAATGAAACTAGAAGGCCTACTATGTTACAATATGTAATTTTGATTAATTATGCAAAATAATAATAGAGACCACTAATTTAATGAGTTTGTCTTATAAAAGTATGTAAAAAAGAGAAGCACTATGAATTAAGGTATAATAAGAGTACAGGGAAGACGTTTGGCTGAAACATTTACACATTTTACAAAATAAAAGTTAGAATTGACAATACACTTCATTTAGAATAACATGCTCTGAGCCTAACATCTATCTTTGCACAGGGTAGAGAGAATTTTTTTTCTATTAAGGGTATGATTAAAAGAGTAATCATTAATTGAAAGCGTCAGCACTTTCAAATTTACTAGCCAGAAGATTGTAGGCAATCTTACTAAAACTTTGATAAGACTATTAAAATATACTTTTCAGATAAATATACATGACACAGTATTAAATGTAAGCAAGAAACTGATTAAAGTATGTAAAATATACTAAGAAAATTATTACGTTTATGTAATTTTAATGCTCAATCAACAAAATAAATGATTGGGTTGCTGTTTATGTATTTAACATTCAAAGATCTATGTTATTTTAACTTTTTTGCATTTTACTTTTTTTTTTTTTGAAACAGGGTCTCACTCTGTTGCCCAGGTTGCAGCACGATGGCATTATCTCAACTCACTGCAGCCTGCACCTTCCTGGTTAAAGCAATTCTCCCACCTCAGCTTCCCAAATAGCTGAACTACAGTCACATGCCACCATGCCTGCCTAATTTTTGTATTTTTTGGTAGAGACAGGGTTTCACCATGTTGGCCAGGCTGGTCTTGATCTCCTGATCTCAAGTGATCCACCTGCCTTGGCCTCCCAAAGTGCTGGGATTACAGGTGTGAGCCACTGCACATGGCATATCTTTACTTTTGAAAATAGTTTTGAGCACAATGAAAGCAATTTCGAAAGTAATATTACTTCCAAATTGCTTTCATTGTGCTCAACACTAATTTAATTTTAATTATTTTAATAAATATATGTTATTTCTAACTTACATGTTAAGTTATAACTTATAATTTCTGTAATAAACATGTAATTTGTTATAACACAAATATGTGTTAAATATTAATATATAAATTATTTTAATTATTTTAATAAATACAATTGTGTATATACATACACACACACACACACACAGAGATTGAGAGAGAGAGAGCATTCTTATGTACTTTATTCTTAGAAGTGTCCTGGTCTAGACAATAAGTTACATGGTTATCCTGCCTAAGATGACTCTCTTTTTGGACACCCTCTTCTCATAAATTGGATTCAGCCAGTGGAGAAAAAAAGACCTTAATTATATAAGTATCTTATAAGGAGGAATAAGGGGAAAGAAAAGAGAAGTCATGGGGAAGGGAGTGGAGGAGAAGAAGAGAGAGAGGAGAGGGAGAGGGAGAAATCAGAGCAGGAAAAGGTTTCAGTCATTAATAGTTCTGGAGTGAGGGGGGAGGCCAAAAGTCTACACCATTTTGAATATTCAACCTGATTTGTTCTTTCTTTTTAATTATTTTTAAATGTAGATGTAAATTATATATAGTCTATTACAAAAATCTGCTCTGTGTACTGCTCTGCATATTGTTCTATGAATCGGTATCTATGTATGCACCATGTGACCATTACTTAGTCAATCTCCCAGAAACTTCTTTTTTGTCCATCAAAGTCAATATGACCTCCTTCTCAGCCAGCCAGAGGGAGTCACTATTCTAATTTCTCCATAGAATAATTTTCCTATTCTTGAAACTAAAATTAAAATAAAAACATATAGCTAAGTACTCTTTTGTGTACAATTTATTTTGCTGAAAATAATGTTTTTATTATTTATCCATATTGTGTTTTTTTTCTTTTGTATTACTGTGTAGTATCTCACCATGGGAATATATCACTATTTATCCACTCTCTTGTTTATAAACATTTAGGTTGTTTTCATTTTAGGGCTATTACAATTAAGCTAATATAAACATTTCATACACATCTTTTGGTGAACATATGAACATTTTTCTCTTAGGTATATATTTAACAATAGAATGGCTGGGTCATAGGGTAGGTGTATATTTAGTTAATCAGAAATTTCCTGAAAGTTTTTCAAATGTTAAGAGTGATTTTACTTTTAAGAGCAATAAGTACAAGTTTGTTGCTCTACACCTTTACTAATATTCAATATCATTAGTTTTGTTTTTGTGTGTCTTGTTTTCATTTTTAGCCATTATGATGGAAGAGTAGTTTTAATTTACACTTCTCTTATGAGCAATATTATTCAGCACTTTTTTCATATACTTAATGTTCATTTGAATACCTTCTTTTTGAAGTATCTCTTCAAGTCTGCTATGGGGTATGGAGATGATGTCTCTTCCTTGTTGACCTGTAGGAGTTCTATGTATTTTCAGTCTATAAGTCCCTTATCAGATGCAGGTATTTTTAACTAAATTATAAATATTTTTCCCCAGTCTATAGTTTTCCTTTTCTCTTACTTGATGGTACTTTTTGATAAGCAGTAGTTTTTAATTTGATAAAGTTCAAGCTATCATTTCTTCTTCTTTTTTCTTTTGATGCTGTTAAATAAAATGCATAGCAAGCTGTTGGATCAGACTGAGTCCCTGCAGTAGATCCAACAAACCACATAAACCAACATGGAGTTACCAATGCTAAAGTACCATGCCACCAAGCCAAAACTAAATTATTTATCTGACCTTCCAAGAAATCCAGCAAGTTAGAGATAATAACCAGATCTCCAAACAGATCAGTGTTAGTCGGCATAATAAGGAAGTCCTCTCTGCGTTAACCTTTACAAGGAAAATAACTTTAAAATGACCAATCTACTTTTTGTTCTGTTTCTGCTTGCTTAAGCCCTTTTCTGCCTATAAAACTAATGTCTACTGCTCAGCTCATTGAAACACTCATTCTATTTCCTGCTTTTTAGAATGAGTCATTACTCAGTGCTAGAATTACAAATAAAATCCAATTGGATCTTTAAACTAAATTTGCTGTAATTTTGTCTTTTGACATTGCTTAATATCTTCACCCATGCTAAGGTCACAAGGACATCCTCCTATGTTTCCTCCCACTCTCCCATTTATATCTATGATCTATCTTAAATTAATTTTTGTGTATGATGTGAGGTAGGTGTCAAAGATCAATTTTTTTCCCAAGGGATATCTAGTAGTTTCAGTGCTACTTATTAAAAAGACTTTTCTTTCCTCCACTGAACTACATTAATGTCTTTGTCAAAATAATTATTTCTTTTTTAAAACAAAAGAAAGAGGTAAAAGGGCTTTGTTAAACAGTCATTATACAATTCAGCACAAAATGTCCTTAATGGAGAGCAGGAAGAATTTGAGGTCAACTTAGTGTTCTAAGCAAGGTGGACCTCACATTAGCTTTGCAATCAAAAGCAGCTTCTCTGATCTCTTCTTCATTTCTTTTCTGTTTCTCATTCACAATATCTATAAGGAACATTCAAACTGCTGTTTTAACTGTATGGATTCCTTGATCAAACCAGTTATTTCTCAATACACCTAATTACCTGGTTTCTAAATAGCCTTGACCTGAAAATCTCTTCTACCTATTCCTTGGATGGCATGAGCCTTTAGCTATAATAGAGTGTGCTTGGAAAAATTCTTATTAAGGAAATTGGAGACAACTCTTTTCCCTGGATTGCCACTGTGGGTGACCTTGGGCATGAAACTTATCGGTCCTTGTTCTTAACATCCTCATCCATCAAATGATGGTGTTAGATGTTTGATCTAAAACACCCATCGGCCCCAACATTCTAGGATTCAATGAGGGAATGAATGTTTTGCCTTGATTAATAGCCTCTGCTTCATCATCCATTAGTATCCTTGATAGCAGGGAAAAGAGTGACATACTTTTTTCTCCCACTCCTTTTATTAAACTACCCTATCCAATTAACTCCAATTAAAATTTGTAGTTTTAATTAGTTTGTCTGATGGGTTTTTAAAAAAAAACTCATAAATGTAAATCTTTGCCCTTCCCTTTATAGGCTTGGCAGCTGTCATGCTCCTTTTAATTTGAGCCCCTCTCACCCTTTTGTGCCACCTTTGATTCATTATTCTTTGTTCTTGTGTATTGATTATGTCTTTTTTCTCCTTCTCCTGATAGTGATAATACCTTGCTTAAACAACATTTTAGAAGGAGAGTCACAAAGATTTTGAATTACCTAGAAATGATTTAATTCAGGAGAGTTAAGTATTGTTAAGGGGATTCTAGCCAGTAGAAATATGTCAGCATCCCAGACATGTTTTTGACACTATTCAGATGTATATCATACATCACCCTCCCATGACCTACTGCAGCTGATACCTAAAGCATAACATTCCCGAGGAGAAGAAGGAAAACCCTCATATCCAAATATACTTTCCACAGTGGCACATGTTCACTAATGTTGATTTTGTAAGCAATACATTTAATTATATTTATTTTGTTATACTTTTGTACATCAAAATCAATTTAATAGGAATCTAATTTACATGAGGACAAAGTTTTTGCCTGTTTTTAAAACTTTCAGCATGTCAAATAATGCTAGAAAATAATGGATAGTAAATACTTGTTGAATGAATGAGTGAGTTTATAAGTTTAAAACTAAACCAACTAAATAAATTTAATTGTATATTATTTAAAATATTAATATGTTATTTTACTTCAGAATTCTTCTCTATTACTGCAGCTTTATTATTAAAACAACATATCTTGAGCATAAACTATGCACCGTTATACTAAGTTTTAATGGGCATTTAATTATCTACTACTCAAAACAATTTTATGAGATAATTGCTATTATTAACTTTTAAATTATTAAATTCAGGGTTAGAAAATAATAAATAACTTACTAAGGTGTTAGAATTAGTAAGCAACAGAATCAGAATTATAACTCAATTGCAAATAACCTCAGAGAAAAATTTAGACATTGAGAAAAGAAGAAAAAAAAGTCACCATAACACAATGATAATAGTATCATTATTCTGCCTTTGTCCACATAAATTTTTGGTTCCAGATAATGGTATCAGATTATATGTTTAAAAACTATGTTCAAATTGTTACACCAGGTGGAGTCTTGTTATAACTAGCATCTTAATGGTTGCATATATCATTAATCAGTTATCTTTCAGAACCCCATGAAATGAACTAACTTGGGGAATAATCCTTATTCCTGTTAGACTAAACTTATTCTCAAATAAAAATCAATAATATCAATAATACCACAAGGTTATATTATAGTTGTTCTTACTATTCCTGATAGTAATAACTAAATATACTGAAAATTTATCAAGAGCCAGGCATTGTAATAGCACAATGAAATGAGATACTATCCAATGGAAGGAAAGAAAGGAAATTGAATGCAGAACTTTGCTTTGAACTCTAACACTAAGGCTGCCATAGTTAAACCCAAGCCTGCATAGACCCTGAAAAGCCTTGATTCTAGACTGGTACCTGTAGATTGAGCCTCCAGACATGCCCCAAAACTAGGCAGCAACCTATAGAACTTTTGAGGTAAACTTGGTTTGCATCTGCATTATTGCCAGCTGACTTCAGTGACCTCGTGCTCCAGAAAACATTCAGTAGCAAGCAGGCCTAAATAACCTTGGACTTGTAAACTCTGGGCATGAAAGAGCTTCATGCCAGCCTCAGGAGTCATAAGATTGCAGTTCAGCACCATGTTAGTTGCAGCAGCCCTGGGCTTAAGAAATACATTAGACAGCCTGCAAAGAATCATTGGATAGGTTTACTGTTTAAAAAAATATTTTCCTAGACAAACCCAGTTTGTGAAGACTGGAATGAGTATCTGTTTCCTAAAATGTGCTTATTACACATGGCAGGAGTATCAAAAATAATCAGGAAATATGGCATCAACAAACCAACAAAATAAAATGGCAGTAACTGACCCTAACAAAATGGAGATAAATAAGTGACCTAACAAAAAATTCAAAATAATTGTTTTAAGGAAGCTCAGCAAACATTAAGAAAATACAGAAAAACAATTCAATAAAATGAGGAAAATAATAAGTGAGCCAAATGAGAAATTTAAAACTGAAATTGATATGATTTTAAAAACCAAACAGAAATCCTAGAAGTAAAAAATATAATAATTAAAGGGAAAATTCAAAAAGAAGCATCAACAGCAGAATTGATGAGGTAGAAAAGTAATCTGTAAACTTGAAGACAACTTATTTTAAAATACAGTCTGAAGAGAAAAAAGAAAATAGAATGTAAAGTTTGATAGTTAATATTGCCAACTTGATTAGATTGAAGGATGCAAAGTATTGTTTCTAGGTGTGTCTGTGAGGGTGTTGTCAAAGGAGATTAACATTTGAGTCAGTGGACTGGGAAAGGCAGACCCACCCTCAATCAGGGTGGGAAACATCTAATCAACTGCCAGCCTGGCTAGAATAAAGCAGGCAGAAGAAAGTGGAATGAGGAGACTTGCTGAATCTTCTACCTTCATCTTTCTTCTGTGTTGGATGCTTCCGCCTGGGCACCCAAACTTTCTCATACATCTTCTGAAATCTAGGTGGAGGTTGCTAAGCATTCTTCATGCTCATTCTGTGCACTTATAGGCTTAACATCATGTTGAAGATGCCAAGGCTTACAGCTTGCATTATCCAAAGTGGAAGCACAACCTGTACCTGAGCCCCTTTAAGCAATGGCTGGAGCTGGAGAGGCTGGAATGTAGGCAGCATTGTCTTGAGGCTGCACATGGCAGCAGGAACTGGGCCTGTCCCATGAAGCTATTGTTTCCTCTTAGGCCTCTGGGCCTGTGACAGTAGCCTCTGCTGTCAAGTTCTCTGAAATGCCTTCAAGGCTTTTTCCCCCATTGTATTGGATAGTAGCACTTGACTCCTGTTTAATTATGCAAATATCTCCAGCAAGTGGTTACTTCACAGCCTGCTTGTATTTCTCTCCTAAAAATGTTTTCTTTCTCTGCCATATCTGCAAATTTTCCAAACTTTTACCCTCTGATTTTCTTTAAATGTAAATTTTAATGTGAAGTCATTTCTTTCCTCCTACATCTGAGATAGGCCACTAAAAGCAGCCAGGCTACTTCATGAACACTTGTTGCTTAGACATTTCTTCCATCAGATACCCTAAATCATCACTTTGAAGTAAAACTTTCCACAGTACTTAGGACATGAACAGAATGTAGCCAATTTCTTTGCTAAGGCATAACATGCATGACCTTTGCTCTAGTTCCCAATAAGTTCCTCATTTCCTTTGGAGACCCCTTCAGACTAGGCTTCACTGTCCATATCACTATCAACATTTTATTTACAACCATTTACCCAGTCTCTAAGAAGTTCCAAACTTTCCCTTATATTCCCCTGAGCCCTCCAAACTCTTCCAACCTGTGTCTGTTACCCAGTTCCAAAGCTGATTCCACATTTTCAGGTATCTTTATAACAGTATCCCACCCCCAGTCTGATTTTCTGTATTAGGCTATTCTTGTATTGCTATAAAGAAATACCTGAAGGGGTTGGCCAACATGGCTGACTAGAAACAGGTAGTGTGTGCCACTCTCATACAGAGAAATATAAGGGGAAGTAAATGCAGCACCTTCAATGGAAACATCCAGGTATGCAAACTGGGACTCATCAAGGAAACAGCTTGACCCACAGACAACAGAGAAAATCAAGCAGGACATCCATCCACCCAAAAGTGACACAGAGCCAAGGGAACCTCCACAACCCAGGGAAGTAGTAAGTGAGTGAACAAACCTGGGGACCCACATTTCTTCCATGGGTCTTTGCGATCCCAAGAACACCTCAAGAACCCACTCCACCAGGGCCTTCAGTCTGACACACAAAGTTATGTGGAGTCTCAGCAGAGCAGCCACTCAGGCACATGCATAGGCCGAGGAGTCTTAGATACCTGGGCTTCCCAGGAAAAGTTACTACAGCTCCAGCAAAGCTAGAGGTTAGACCTTCATACACACCCCTAGGAAAGGGGCTTAATTCAGGAGGCTGATCAGCAACAGGCTGAAAACCCTGCTTCTATGGAAACCCACAGAATAACACTCACTGGCATAGGAGTTTAGCAAGCCATTGGTAGGAGCATTGCACCTCCTTGACATGGAGCACCCAGGGGAGGGGCAAGCCACTATCTTTTGCTGTTTCACAGACTTAATTATTGTTTCTTAAGCTCTAGGAAGACTGAGGCAACTAGAGTCTAGAACAGTCCTCCAGCACAGTTCAGCAGCTCTATGGGAAAGTTGCCAGACTTCTCATCCATCATTTGTCTTCACTGAGTGGAATCTCCCAACCAGGGCAGGGTCTTCAGTCACCCTTGTCAATGTTTTCCAGCCAACAGTGGATACAAACCTCCTGGGGACAGAGCTCCCAGTGGGGAGGGCGGGGGTAGGCTGCCATTTTTACTGTTTCACAAACTTAACTTTGTTTGCTTTCTGGATTTGGAGAGTCAGAGGCAACTGGGGCTAGAATGGACCCCAGGGCACCACAGCTGCTCTACAATAGAGTGACAAGACTACTTTTTTTTTTTTTTTTTAACAAGTCCCTGATCTTCCTCCTTACTGAGCAGGACTGTGGGACATGCCAACCAGGGACTCCAGCTACCTGTGCTGGTGTTTTCTGGATGGCAGCAGTTTCAAATCTCCCTGAGATCACCCTAGAACTGCAGTCTTACAAGAAATCTCGAAGGGGGTACTACATATGGAACAGAAAGGCTGTTACTAGCCAATAAAAATACACACTAAGTACACAGACCAGTGACACTACAATGCAACCACAAAAACAAGTCAGCATAATAACCAGTTAACGACACAATTTCAGGATCAAATCCACACATATCAATACTAACCTTGAATTTAAATGAGTGAAGTAACTCATTTAAAAGGCACAAAGTAACAAGCTGGATAAAGAACCAAGATCCAATGGCATGCTGTCTTCAAGAGACCCATCTCACATGCAATGACACCCGCAGGCTCAAAATAAAGGGATAGAGAAAAATCTACCAAGCAAATGGAAATCAGAAAAAATCAGAGGTTATTATCCTAATTTCTGACAAAGCAGACTTTAAAACAACAAAGATTAAATTTTAAAAAAAAAGCATTACATTATGGTAAAAGGTTCAATTTAACAAGAAGACCAAAATGTCCTAAATATATATGTACCTGACACAGGAGCACTCCAATTCATAAAATAAGTTAATATTTACCTACAGAGGGACTTAGACTCCCACACAATAATAGTGGGAGACTTCAACACACCACTGACAGTTTTAGACAGATCATTGAGGCAGAATATTAGCAAAGATATTCAGGACCTAAACTCAGTATTGGACAACATAGATCTAATAGATATCTACAGATCTCTCTACCCAGAAATAACAGAATACACATTCCTTTCATTGACACCTGACACATACTCTACTATCAACCACACAATCGAACATAAAAAAATCCTCAGCAAATGTAAAAGAAATGAAATCATATCAAATATACTCTTGGACAATAGCACAATAAAATTAGAGATCAAGACTAAAAAATTTCTCAAAACCATGTAATTACATGCAAATGAAGCAACCTGCTCCTGAATGACTTTTGGGTAAATTAAATTAAGGCAGAAATCAAGAAGTTCTTTGAAATTAATGAGTATAAATATACAACATACCCAAATTTCTGGGACACAGCTAAAAGAGTGTTAAGAGGGAAATGTATAGCACTAAATAGTTATAAAGATATCAAATTAATAACCTAACCTCACAAGTAAAAGAACTAGAGAAGCAAAAGCAAACCAACCCCAAAGCTAAAGCTAGCAGAACACAAGAAATAACCAAAATCAGAACCAGAATAAGTTCAATCTCTGAACTACAAGAGATTGAAACATAAAAACACAAAGAAACATTCAAAAGATCAACAAATGCAGGAGATGGATTTTTGGGGAAAAAAAAAATAGGCCACAAGCTACACTAAGAAGAAGAGAGAGAAAATCCAAATAAACACAATTAGTAATGGCAAGGGGATATTACCACTGACCTCATAGAAATGCTAATAACCATCAGAGACTACTATGAACACCTTTGAACATCTAGAAGCAATAGATAAATTCCTGGATACATACACCCTCACAAGACAGAACCAAGAAGAAATTAAATACCTGAAAATACTAATAATGCACTCCAAAATTAATTAGTGATAAACAGTCCAAACCAAACACACCCAGAACAAGACAGATTCACAACCACAGTCTACCAGATGTACAAAGAAAAATTGAAATCATTACTACTGAAACTATTCCAAAAAATTGAGGGGGAAGGACTCCTTCTCAACTCATTCTATGAGGTCAGCATCATCCTGATACCAAAATCTGACAGAGACACAACAAAAAAAAAACATTCAGGCCACTATTCTTGGTAAACACTGATACAAAAATTCTCAGTAAAACACTTGCAAATCCAGCAGCACATTAAAAACTAGTCCACTGTGATCAAGTAGGGTTTATCCCCAGGATGCAAGGTTGGTTCAACATATGCAAATCAATAGATGTAATTTATTAAATAAACAGAACCAAAGACAAAAACTGCAAGATTACCTCAATAGAGGCAAAAAAGTCTTTTGACAAAATTTAACATAATTTTATATTCTCAATAACCTAGGTATTGAAAGAATATACCTCAAAATAATAAGCCATTGATGACAATCCCACAGCTAACATTATACACAGTGGGCAAAAGCTGAGAGCATTCCCCTTGTAAACTAGCAGAAGACAAGGATACACTCTCTAACCACTCCTATTCAACATACTATTGGAAGTCCTGGCTAGCAATCTGGCAAGTTAAACAAATAAAGCGTATCAAATTAGGAATAGAGGAAGTCAATCTATCCCTGTTTGCAGATGACATAGTTCTACATATAGAAACTCCCATAGACTCAGCCCCAGAGGTCCTTAAGCTGATAAAATCTTCAGTGAAATCTCAGGATACAAAATTACTGTACTAAAATCACCAGCATTCCTATACACCAACAAAGGCCAAGCTAAGAGGCAAATCAAGACTGCATTCCCATTTAAAATTTGCCACAAAGAGAATACAATACCTAGGAATATAGCTAATAAGGAAAGTGAAAAATCTGTACAATCAAAATTGCAAAATACTGTTCAAGGAAATCAGAGATGACACAAACAAATTGGAAAAGATTCCATGCTCATAGATAGAATCAATATCATTAAAATGGCCATGTTGCCCAGAACAATTTATAGATTCAATGCTATTCCTATCAAGACACCAATAATATTCTTCACATAACTAGAAAAAATTGTTTTAAAATTCACATGGAACCAAAAATGATCTGAAATATTCAAGACAATGCTAAGTAAAAAGAACAAAGCTGTAGGCATCACTCTACCTGACTTCAAACTATACTACAGAGGCATAGTAACTGAAACATCACAGTACTGGTACAAAAGCAGACAAATAGACCAACGGAACAGAATGAAGAACAAAGAAATAAGGCCACACACCTACTACCATTTGATCTTTGACAAAGCTAACAAAACCAAGGAATGGGGAAAGGACTTCCTATTCAATAAATAGTGCTGGGATAACTGGCTAGCCATATGGAGATGATTGAAACTGGAACCCTTCTTTTCACCATATATAAAAATCAACTCAAGATGGATCAAAGACTTAAATTTACACCTCAAAACTATAAAATCCTGAAAGGTCACCTAGATAATGCCATTCTGAACATAGGAACGTGCAAAAATTTCATGACAATGACACCAAAAGCAATTGCAACAAAAGCAAAAATTGACAAATGGGATCTAATTAAACTAAAGAGCTTCTGCACAGCAAAATAAACTATCAACAATGTGAACAGACAAACTGTAGAATTTGCAAACAAATTTTGCAAACCTTTAGCTGGACTAACTAGATTAAAAAAACTGAGAAGATTATAATAAACAAAATCAGAAATAAAGGAGGAGATATTACAACTGATATCACAGAAATACAAAAGACCATGAGAGATTATCATACACCAACAGATTGGATAACTTAGAAGATACAGATATATTCCTTGACACATACAACCTACCAAGTTTGAGTCATAAACAGAAAATCTGAATAGACCCATAGTGACTAAGTAGTCAGTAATAAATTTCTTTCATCAAAGAAAAGCCCAAGACCAGATGGCTTCAAGGCTAAATTCTACCAAACATTTAAGGAACGAATACCAATTCTCACATGTTTCCAAAAAACAGAAAAGAAGAGAATACTTCCAAACTAATTTTATGAGACCAGCATTACCCTCATCTTAAAACCAGAAAAGGACACCAGAACTGTTTTCCTTTCTTCTGGTGTCCTTTACTGGTTTTAAGATGAGGGTAATGCTGGTCAACCTCCCTGGTGAACGTACATGCAAAAATCCTTAACAAATTATTTTTAAAATAAATTCAACAGTGATTAAAATGAGTGTTCACCATGATCCAGCGGGATTCTTTCTAGGTATATGTATTAATCCATTCTCACATTACTAAAATGAACTACCTGACACTGGGTAATTTATGAAGAAAAGAGGTTTAATTGACTCACACTTCCATATGTTGTACAGGAGACATGGCTGGGGGGCCTCAGGAAACTTACAATCATGGTGAAAGGTAAACGGGAAGAAACCATGTCTTCACAAGGTAGCTGGAGAGATAGTGAGAGAAGGGGGGAAGTGCTGCAAACTTTTAAACAACCAGATCTCATGAAAACTCACTCACTATCATGAGAACAACAAGGGCGAAATCCACCCCCATGATCCAATCACCTCCTACAGTCCCTCCCTAAACACTGGGAATTAGAGTTTAACATGAGATTTAGGTAGGGGCACAGAGCCAAACCATATCAGTATATGAAGGTAGTTCAATATACAAAAATAAATAAATGTAATAAATAACAAATGACACAAACCATATGATCATTTCAATAGATGCAAGAAAAGCATTTGACAAAATTCAAAATTATTTCATGACAAAAAGATTCAACAAACTAGGTATAGAAGGAATGTACCTCAACACAATAAAGGCCATAGATGACAAACCCATAGCTACCATCATACTCAATGGCAGAAAACTGCAAAGTGTTCCTTTGATATCCAGAACAAGACAAGAATGCCCAAGCCTACCACCTCTATTCAACATAGAACTGGAAGTCCTAGCCAGGGTAATTAGGCAAGAGAAAGAAATGTAGGGCATTCAAATTGGAAAGGAAAAATATGAAGTTGACCCTGTTTGCAGATAACATGATCTTATATATAGAAAACCAAAAACACTCTACCAAAAAACTGTTAAAACTAATAAACAAATTCAGTAAAGCTCCAGGAGACAATAAAAAAAATTAGTAGTGTTTATATAAATGAACAGTGAACTATCTGAGAAATAAATTAAGAACACATTAACATTTACAAAAGATTTCTTAAAAGATAATATTCTTAGGAATTAATTTAACCAAGAAAGTGAAAGATCTCTACATTAAAAAGTGTAAAATACTAAAAAAAGAAATTAAAGAAGTCACAAGTAAATGAAAAGATATTCTATGTTTATGAATTGGAAAAATTAATATTGTTAAAATTCCCAGAATACCTAAAGAGATTTATAGATTTAATGCAATTTCTATTAAAATACAAGAGATATTCTTCACAGAAATTGAAAAACAATCTTAAAATTTGTATGGAACCACAAAAGACTCAGCATAGCCAAAGCAATATTGAACAAAAAGAATAAAGCTGGAGGAATAGCAGTACCTGGCTTCAAAATAAATTAAAAGATATGGTAATGCAAAGAATATGGTACTGGCATAAAAACAATGAAACACTATGAGGAGCCCAGAAATAAATATACATATTTATAGCCAAATGATTCTCTTTTTAAATTGTTATTGTAGATTCAGGAGATACATGTACAGATTTGCTACGTGGATATATTGCATAATAGTGAGGGTTAGGTTTCCAGTGTACCTATCACCCAAATAATGAACATCGTACCCAATAGGTAATTATTCAACTCTCACCCTTCATATACTTCCCCCACTGGATTCTCCAGTGTCTATTATTTCCATCTTTATGTCCATGTGTTCCCATTGTTTAGCTCCCACTTATTAGTGACAATATGTAACATTTGATTTTCTGTTTCTGAGTTATTTTATTTTGGACAATGACCCCCAGCTCCATCCATGTTGCTCCAAAAGATAGTATTTCATTCTTTTTATGGCCGTGTAGTATTTCATGATGTATATATACCACATTTTCTTTATCAGTCTTGTGTTAATGGGCACTTAGGTTAATTTCCTGACTTTGCTACTGTGACTGGTGCTATGATAAACATATGAGTGCAGGTGTCTTTTTTATATAATGATTTCTTTTCCTTTGGGTAGATACCCAATAGTGAGATTTCTAGGTTAAATGGTAGCTATATCTTTAGTTCTTCGGGAAGTTTCCATACTGTTTTCCATAGAGGTTTTAGTACTTTACATTCCCACCAAAAGTGTATAAGCATTCCTTTTTCTCTGCATATGCATCAACATTTGTTATTTTTGACTTTTTAATAACAGCCATTCTGACTGGTGTAACATATTATCTCATTATGGTTTTGATTTGATTGCTCTGATGATTAGTAATGATAAACATTTTCTCATGTGTTTGCTGGCCACTTGTATGTCTTATTTTGAGAATAATCTCTTCATGTCCTTTTTTGACTTTTTATCGTTTTTTTCTTACTGAGTTCCTTGTAAATTTGACAAAGAATATTAGTCCTTTGTTGAATGCATAGTTTGCAAATATTTTCTCCCATTCTAAATGTTGTCCATTTACTCTGTTGATAATTTCTTTTACAGCCAACTAATTTTTGACAAAGGTGTCAAGAAATCACAATGGAGACAGGATAGTCTCTTTAATTGTGCTGGGAAAACTAAAAGTCTACATCCAGAAAAATGAAATTAAGACTAGTATCTCACACCATATACAAAATCAACTCAAAATGAACTAAAAACATAAATATAAAACCTGATATTATGAAACTAGGAGAAAACATGGGGGAAATATTCTATAAATAGAAACATGTAATCACATCAAATTTAAAAGCTTCTGCACAGAAAATGCAACAATCAGCAGAGTAAGAGAAAACCTAAAGACCAGGAGAAAATATTTGCAAACTATACATCTGATAATGGGTTAATATTCACAAACTACAAGGAACTGAAGCAACTCAATAGTAAGAAACTTATATCCAATTTAAAAATGGACAAAGAACCTCAATCAACATTTCTCAAAAGAGGACATATAGGTGGCTAACAGGTATATGAAAAAATGTTTAACATTACTAATTATCAGAGAAATGCAAATTAGGACCACAAATAGATATCACCTCACTCCTGTTAGAATAGCTATCATCAAAAAGACAAAAGAAAAAGCAACCCTTGCACATTGCTGATGGTAATGTACATTAGTACATCCACTGTGGAAGACAGTTGGAGGTTCCTCAAAAAACTGCAAATAGAACTGCCATATGATCTAGCAATTCCATTACTGGGGATTGAAGAGATGTTGGTAAACAGATACAAAATTAGATAGTAGGAATAAATTCAGGATATCTATTGTACAGCAAGGTGATCATATTTAATGATTATATATTCTGGAAAGATGCTAAAAGAAATTCCCCCGTCTGAAATACTTTATTCCTCATCTAGACACTTCAGCACTGTACTCAAACCTTCAATTGTTCTCTTATAATTTCTTATAGTTGGTTTCCTTTTAAATTTCTCTCCTTGCCTGGCGCGGTGGCTCAAGCCTGTAATCCCAGCACTTTGGGAGGCCGAGACGGGCGGATCACAAGGTCAGGAGTTCGAGACCATCCTGGCTAACACGGT
>NW_016803902.1:3965803-4020854 GCF_001698545.2 Rhinopithecus bieti
TGCACTCCAGCCCGGGCGACAGAGCGAGACTCCGTCTCAAATAAATAAATAAATAAATAAATAAATAAATAAATAAATTTCTCTCCTCTAGGAGCCTTCCAAGACACCTATTATGCCACCAATATTGTTAACCACCTTCCTGTGTCATTCCATAGTCTTGGAGTTACCCCTTAATATATTATTTATAACAGAACACTCTGCGTGTCTTTGCCTGTATTTTCGACAGGACACGAAAATATATAAGGTTGTGTCATGTCTTATGTCCTCATATTTAGGGACTCAATGGATTTTTTCTTTGACAAATTAATGAGCTTGCCATGCCTTTTCTAATCTGGCTTTCTTATGATCAGAATTACTTAATGGCAAAAGCTCTGGTGGTCATGGAATGTGGTAACAGTAAGATGCCTGAAGAAAATGTAATCCATTACCTTAAGTCTTATATGTTCATATTTTCCTGCCGCAAGTTAATGTTTTCACCCCAAAAACCTCCTCATGAATATTAATATAGTGATTATCAATCTTTCCTATTCTTGGGCACACTTTAATTTCTAGAATTTTCATCCCAAACTTGCAGATTACATTTATTTAGGATATTCCACTATTTTCTTAGTCTCCTTTCAGTAATCCATCGTTACTGGGTATAACATTTTGTGATATTACTTCCTTCCCTTAACAGTGATCTTTCATGTTTCTGTAAATGAGCCATTTCCATCTTATGCTACCTTTTTTGCTTTATTCATAGCAAGAAGTACTCACTTATATAAAATATTACAAAGCCCTCTGCTTAACATTCGATCTGCTATATGTCAAAGTAATAATATGTATTCTCTGTTGCTTCTAAAGCAATTTTTATGCATCATTTAAATTTCATGGTTGGCCCAATACTGAAGGGTTTGACTGACATCAGTGCACTACAGCTGACTTGTAACAAATCACCTTCCTAAAAGGACTTTTCACATCTATATACCTCTGACCATCAGTGAAAATGATTTTATTACAGCCCTTTTCAACCCAGGTCTTCACACCTTCCTTAAACAAAACTTTTGGCAAAATAAACACATGTGGCCTCAGAATAAGGAGTTCTTGATTCTGCACCTCAAAAAAATTGTTCCATAGCAGGACCATTACTACAAATGCTCCCATTTATTCTAGCATTGTTTTATCAGTGGCTAAATTTATTTTTAGAAAGAAGGTGATCTTATTGAAGAAAGTGAGCAAACAAAACAAATGTTGTCTAAAAGTTTCTAGCATGGTCATTCTGATCCTGTCTTTTATGTCTTTGTGGTAAGTCAAGATGGGCTGTGTTGATCCCCTTTTAATTTAAGGGAAATTGAGAAGTGAAGCATCAAGATTTAGCTAGTATAACACTAGGAAGAGCTGTCTGGAAATCCATATGGAATTTATGTCCCTTCATTTCATAAGGCCCAAACCATCTTTGTTACTCAATACGTGTGTGTGTGTGTGTGTGTGTGTGTGTGTGTGTGTGTGTGTGTAGGTGGGTGGTTAGTGGGAGCTTTCTGTTGTCCTTAATAGACTTAAATTCCAACTTTTTTCTTAAGAAAAAAAAAGTGACCAAAGTCCTCTAGTGCCTTAGGCCCTAAATCCTAGCCAGAGTAACAGATTCACCTCATTTCTTTTCTTTTTTAATTCTAAAAATTACTTTAAATTAAGTCACCACAATTCTTAACCAATAATTAACCTTACTTCAACAATAATTAACCACGACAGAAAAGTGTAGCAGGAATAGTAAGAGTGAGGGGTGGAGAGTAGTACACGTTTTCTTTCATGAAAACAGAGTCTGTTTTACAAAAGCTAAATTCAACTGAAAAGATGTGATGAGAAATATATAACAAAATGCTAAAATGGTAACCAGGAGGAAGATGAACCTCTGCTGTATTTTCATAGCACGTTTCCAAACCTCTATTCTTATCCTTAGTATATTGAATTGTAAATATTGTTCACTGGCTTGATAAATGATGAATGAACAAATAACATCTCATGGATTGTAATGAGCATGGAAAGTTTCATAATGGTTCTAGGAACTGAACTCAGTGCTCATGAACTACTAAGAATTAATATATAGAGAGTGCCATGAAAAAGACAGGGAAGACAGAATGAACTCAGCACAATAGTGGGACACTTAGTCTAGTCCAGGTACAGAGATAGGGATGGCCTTAGAATCTGTCATCTCTGGCCAATTTAATCACAGGGTTACATTTTTCTTTCTAATGAGAAACAGTAACTTGCAACCATTGTTTTTTCTATTTTTACAACCTAATACTTGTAGTGAAGGAGTCAAGTCTTTTGGGCTCTTGGTGACTGTTAAGGTGGAGATTGCAAAGCAATGTGAGTAAATAAAATAAAAACCTGAAAGGACACATCTGTCACAGCTCAATTAAAAGTCTTATTAGAAATAAAGCTATTTTATTCAAATAGCTTTATTAAATACTGAGAAAATATATATAACTAGGAAGGTACTATTTAGATAACATGAAATATGTTGGGTAATTAGTTATACTTTCAGATGGCAAAAAATTTTCTTATTGTAAAATGTCATCTGGAATGTTATCATTTAAAAGTCAGTAATGAAAACAAAAATTAATAAGAACTTTAATGCAATATCAAAGTATGCAGGAAATAAATGTCACCAGTCTGCAGAAACAAGATCTCTTCTGGCATTTATCATTTAATTTGGTTTTCCATCAATCTTAGCTTTTAAAAAACTGAAAAGCCCCTAGTCACAATCTGTTAGCCTATTTAGGAAGCTGCTGTCTTTAATAACAGAGACAATAAGAAGGCAAAGTGGTTCTAGCAGTCATCCACACCCATGATGATTGTATGAGCCTTCCAGACCTGAGACTGAGTTATGAGCTTAATATTCCTTTTTCAAAACATTTCCAGACATTTCATGATATGGTCAAGCCATTATCCTGTCTCCCCAGAAATCTACTGAAGACCCTGGAATCACCCTATACTGCCCCGCCTCTCTCCATCTGCCCTTACAGCACACACCTCCTACGCAAACAAATATTTTCAAGTCTTCAGAAGATGCTATGCCTTAAGTTTTTGTTCTCCATCCCTACTGCCACAGATCATATTTATTTTCTGTGATCTGAACTGTGTTCATCTTAGCTTCCTAGTGAATCTCTTTATCCTTGGCACCTTTTCCAGGGGCAAAATGTGTGTGTGTCCGCGCGCGTGTGTGTGTGTGTAGTATTAATTTTACAACAAATAAATTGATGGGTAGAGGAATTGCCACTATTGCTCTGATCACCACCATTTTTTCTTTATTCATTTAGCAAATCATGTGTGGTTCCTGTGCCAGGCACTAGGGCTATAGCAGAAAACAAGGTAGAAGCAATACCTGTCAATATTAAACCTACAGTTCAACCTGCATTTAAATATATAAAATCTAAAACTCTTTAACTCAGAAACCTACACAATGTTTATCTTTACTAGAACAGAAATGTAAAATAAATATGCTCTAAATCTGCCTGACACTCCACATATACCAAGCAAGTCTCTTGATTTCCAGGTTTAGAGTTTAAATACCTAGGGGTCAAAAAATGTTAAATGACATCACAAAATGGCTTTAGGTTATTGGAATTAGTAATGGTCATCATATATTAACTAGTAATAATATATTATTAATGAAAGTAACGATATCTCATAGAGTGGGTGCGAGGAGTAAATGTGGATGTGCATACGTAATATCCAGCATGTGGTTGATGCTCAAAAATGTTGATACAAAAAAAGTTGATATATTTTCTCTTATTGTTAGGAAAGATGAATAAAAAATATTAAATGTCCCAAATCAATATAATGCTACAATATCTCCCCAAATTACACCCTTTAAATGTGTCTACCTATAGTGTTCTTGATAAATATTTGCTTGCTGTTATCAAAATTATTACTGAATTATCAAATTTTTTATTGTAAACTCTTATCCTTTTTTTTCGTTATCTTTTTTTGGTCTATGAGAATGAAAGTATTCCAGGATGCTATATTCTCTGCATCCCATTTAAATCTCCTCTATAGCTTATCATATATAAAGGAAACTTATAAGCAATGTACATAAGTACACTTGTCTGAGCTTCAGATGCCCAGATCTAAGCCTATGAGAAAACATTTCTTATAGGTTTGAGACATAAAGCTGAAATTTTGGATTCTCTACTTTTCTATTATAAAAGCCAGTGAGTTCATTACACAGACTTCTCTCAACCTTACTAGATTTTGCTTCCAGCAAGTTGCTTATGTTGGGAATGCTTCACAGAGATGCCCACTATTCCATGATCTTGTTTGTCTGAGGTTTCAAAATCTTTTGACACCCTTTGCATCGTAAACTTTCCTCATGTCTTCTAGCACAGACCTGTTCTTTATAAAATGTATTGGGGTTCTTGACATCAAGATTCACATGTGGTGCAGCCTGTCTTCATGGCAGCTGCTTTCCACTAATCCCATTCCCAAGCAATCATGTTGTTTGGCAGGTTACATTCAACAGGTGTGCACCATGTCTTACAAGGTCTGTGGCTGCCACAGGAAGCATAGTTGGAAAAGATCTAACACTGTTGTTGATCTGCAAGCATTTGTTGTGGCCTGGCAACCATGGCTATGGGCAAGATTTCAAATACAGACCAAGAGGGCATTTTGCCATTTTAGCAGATGGACATGCAGAGAAGTAGCCAAGAGCATCTGTAACAAGCACCATGCATGTGGCTAGAGGACAGGACGTGCAGCAAATAACATTTAATTGGCTTTTTATCTGTTGCTTAGAAACCTCGGGTTCAGGAACAATGTCCTTCCTAATTACAATTTGAGCCTTGGACATTCTCTTCATAGGAACCATGATCTGTGACTGCCATGGATAAGTGTTGGGCAGGAGGAGGCCAGCTGGGTCTTTGAAGTTGACAATGGAGCCAGGAATGAAATCTGCACTTAGGGTAAGAATTGCTTCCCCTGGAGCCAAGTGAGCAAATGCAGTCTGGTTGTCAGAGCGGAGAGGTAAGAATAAAGATGAATCATTGTATACTTGTGTTCTTTTCCCCTGCTTTCACTCTGAGTGAACAGGAAAATCAGGTGAGACACAAAATGGTCAGGGAATAAATCATTCCTCTGCTGGCAAGACAGACTGGGCTGCACTAAACCAGAGTTAGGAAGAAAAGGAAAACAAATGAGAGAAAACTGGACTCTGGATCAATACATTAAAGAACCTGCAGGATTAGAGTAGAGAGTCATGTGAAGGGCTTGAACTCAGAAGTCAGATCATCTCATTTCAATTTCAGCACCTCTCTCACTAGCTTTGTGACTATAGTCAAGCTAATAAACTGTCTGACTCTCATTTTTCTCATCTAGAAGATAAGAATAAAAACACGGTAACTATAAGACAGTTGTAATAATCAAATCAGTTAATGTACATAAACCACCTAGAACAGTGTCTATTACATAGTAAACGTCACATAAGTATTAACTCTCATTATCACATGTAAAGGTTAGTCTCTCTCAGGCAAGCTTCAGCTAAATCATGTTCAAACTTCATAAAATAAAGTACTTTGTACTAACCTGGTTCAGTTATATTGTCCCCAGCCTCTTGTAAGATATTGTATTAAATTTTCCTCATTTGGAGTCCTATTATCTGGTAGTAACTGTCATTGTATGCACAAACCATCCACCACGTATTCCTAGCCCCAGCAAACCAAAACATATACAGAATAACAAGATCATTTAAGAAGTAATCCTTGCACCATTGCTTGACTCCTTACATAAATGTTTTGTTGTCCAATACATCTACCTCTATGACTTCAGCTACTTCCTCTCCAATAAACCTGAAGTCAAAATCACTCTTCAGAGTCCAGACCTGTTTATCCCATGGTATATTAGCCATACAAACTTGGATGTCCCACAAGTCCTTCAAATTTTGTATATTGATCACTGAAGATATTATGTTCACTCCCAACCCCCCACAAAACTGATGCTGTTTCTTCTTCAATACCCCTAAACCATTCATATGTCCTAGGTTGCTGTTTTAGTCTTAAAAGTGTCCCAACTTGGATATAAATTATATAATTGCCTTGTGTATCTCCCATCTCAGTGAACCAGCCACTCAGTTGCTTAAGCCAGAAATCCTAGCTTTTCCTCCACCCAACATAACAGAAATCTAATATATCACCAAACCTGGTCAATTATACATTGTAATTATATGTCAAATGCACCCCATCCTCTTTAACTACATTGCCACTGCCTTTATGTAATCCCTCATCCCATTTTTCTACTGGTATAGGTTTCCTGAATGGTATTTCTACATTTTCTGTTCCAAAAATATCATTCTGAATACCACCATAGCAGTTTTTTTTCAAAAACCAAATATGACTGTATCATTTCCCAGCTTAAAATTCTGTTCAGTGACTTTAGTATATAAAGGGAAAACACAAGCTTCTGCCAAACAAAATATTTAAGCTTAATATCTATAAATGAATGACTTCCAAATGTACATCCCCAGCACCATCCTCTCACCTAAAAGACCAGTGTGAGTGTCCAACGGCCTATTCTACATTGCTACTCTAATAGACATCTCAAGCTAAAATTTTCCAATCTCAGTTCACAATTTTGCCTTATAAACCTGTCCTTCCACTTTTCCTCATATTAGTAAATGGCAACTCTTTTTACCCATGGCTTTGTCCAAAAAGGCTTGGGAGACATTCTTGGCTCCTTCTAGTCTCACACCCTACATCAACTCCGTTAACAAGTTCCATTGACTCTAATTTGGAATATAGCAAACTCTACTGCATCTCACAATATCTGATACAACCACCACAATCCAATAGATGATCATCTCTCTCCCAGACTATTGAAATAGTCTTTCCACTCTTTTCATGTCTTTTTAAAATATTAGTTTTTTTTTACTTTTTTATTATCATACTTAAAGTTCTAGGGTGCGTGTGCACAATGTGCAGGTTTGTTACATATGTATACATGTGCCATGTTGGCGTGTTGCACCCATTAACTCATCATTTACATTAGGTATATCTCCTAATGCTATATCTCCTCCCTACCCCCACCCCATGACATGCCCCAGTGTGTGACGTTCCCCTTCCTGTGTCCAAGTGTTCTCATTGTTCAATTCCCACCTATGAGTAAGAACATGTGCTGTTTGGTTTTCTGTCCTTGTGATAATTTGCTGAGAATGATGACTTCCAGCTTCATTCATGTCCCTGCAAAGGACATGAACTCATCCTGTTTTATGGCTGCGTAATATTCCATGGTATATATGTGCCACATTTTCTTAATCCAGTCTATCACTGATGGACATTTGGGTTGGTTCCAAGTCTTTGCTATTTTGAATAGTGCCACAATAAAGATACATGCTGATGTCTTTATAGCAGCTTGATTTATAATCCTTTGGGTGTATACCCAGTAATGGAATGGTTGGGTCAAATGGTATTTCTAGTTCTAGATCCTTGAGGAATCGCCACACTGTCTTCCACAATGGTTGAACTAGTTTATAGTCCCACCAACAGTGTAAAAGTGTTCCTATTTCTCCACATCCTCTCGAGCACCTGTTGTTTCCTGACTTTTTAATGATTGTCATTCTAAGTGATGTGAGTATCTCACTGTAGTTTTGATTTGCATTTCTCTGACGGCCAGTGATGATAAGCATTTTTTTCACGTGTCTGTTGGCTGGATAAATGTCTTCTTTTGAGAAGTGTCTGTTCATATCCTTCACCCACTTTTTGATGGGGTTGTTTTTTCTTGTAAATTTGATTAAGTTATTTGTAGATTATGGATATTAGCCCTTGGTCAGATGGGTAGATTGCAAAAATTTTCTCCCATTCTGTAGGTTGCCTGTTCACTCTGACAGTAGTTTCTTTTGCTGTGCAGAAGCTCTTTAGTTTAATTAGATCCCATTTGTCANATTAAGCATCAGCTAAATGGTTTAGTGTTACGAATTATTTTAATGCTACCATGCTATCAACTATGAAACTCTAATGGCTAACTTAAATTATAACTTCCAGATCTTTATTCAACTGAAAATTTTTTACTGTTATTAAAACGAGTTAACTAATAAATGATATTTGACTACTTGAATAATTTTAAGAAAAGATACAGGCATATGTCACCACACAGTTTTAAATTAACTTTTAAAACTTTTATGTGTAGAATGGCTATCAAGCAACGCTATGTTTAAATGTCTTGATGATTATATGTCTTAAAATTTGTTAAGGTTCTAAAAAAAAGTGTGCTTATAGAAAATATAGCTACAAAATTATTAATTTTCATCTTCTAGTTCTCTTTTGCCCAAAAGTGAGTTAATTATTTTGGTTAAAGGTGATAATTACTATAACAAATTGAGATAATGCTAGCTATAATGCTTCCATAGGAATAAAATATGCATACAAATTATAAGTAGTTTGTAATTCTAATAAGCTGTAAAGTTTATTAATATGATAAATTTAGTAATACATACATGAATGTGTTGATTAATTTATTTCTTAAAGCTAATGTTTAGAGTTTTGTTTTACCCTTTATTTCCCTCTACTCATATATATTTGTATGTGTCTAAATAAATAAACATAAGAGTATTGGCCGGGCGCGGTGGCTCAGGCCTGTAATCCCAGCACTTTGGGAGGCCGAGGCGGGCGGATCACGAGGTCAGGAAATCGAGACCACAGTGAAGCCCCGTCTCTACTAAAATACAAAAAATTAGCCCGGCGCGGTGACGGGCACCTGTAGTCCCAGCTACTCGGGAGGCTGAGGCAGGAGAATGGCGTGAACTCGGGAGGCGGAGCTTGCAGTGAGCCGTGATCGCGCCACTGTACTCCAGCCTGGGCGACAGAGCTAGACTCCGTCTCCAAAAAAATAAAAAAATAAAAAAAAAACATAAGAGTATTAAGGATTAATTGAAAGATTTATAATAAAAGAAAATAGAAGACAAAGTGAAAATATTGCCGATGTAAAAGGTCTGAGATAGGTAATTTCAGCTTGTCTAGGTTTCTAGTGCTGATGGAGAGAATGACTAAATATATGAAATGTATGAGGAATATATGAGTGGAATAAATAAAGCTCAAAATTGTTTTGAGTACTGTTGTCCCAGAGTGAACCAATTTATTCCTAATGTAAAAGCTTATAAAATATTACTATAACTTATTACATGGAAAAAATAAAGGAATAAATTCAGAATCTGGGGTGTCTTGTCATAAAATGTCCAAGTTTTCTATCCAGGCAAAATAATTTCCTTGTATCACCAAAATATGTTATATGACCCTCTGAACTTTTTTGTGTACTGAATCATTTTGACAGAAAATTTCATTATTTTGAAAGAAAGGTAATTTCCTAATAAACATTTTAATTATGTTTATGAAATATTGCCAATAACGACTTCATAGATATTATGACTTATGTTAATATTTTACTGCATTGACAACCTTTATTGATTTTTTCTTTTCCTAATTCAAGTAGCAACTCAAAATAATAAAACTTTTAATATTTAATTTAAACCTAAATTATCTTTGCTCCTCCGTATTACAAGTGAAAAGATAATGGAACTATTTGTGATTCATTCCTCAAATTTTAATTAACTCAAAATTATAGGTACTTTATTTACCAAACATAGAATTTTTAAAGAATGACAAAAGAGAAATTCAGTCCTTCTATTAATTAAATAAAATAAATATAACAAAATATTTATATTAACATAAATTAAAATATCTATGTTTAATGATTGTGTATTTCTCAGAAACACCCTTGTGTTCTCTACAAAGAACAATGCATAATGAGTCTAAAAGTGACTTTGTTTCTGAGTTATTAATTCATTATTCTTACTAATCAGGAACAATCACAGTGCTCACTATTATATAAATCAAAAGTTTACACTGTTTATAACATGTTCTTCCTCCCAGGACAGTCATGGATTATATCCTCAAGAATTAATTGTGTGTTATATGTAAATAGAGGATTTCAACTTCTACCATTATAATGTTCTGGGAGATTTCATCTTGTGGAAAAGACATCAGAAAAAAATCTCCCTTAAGACAGTGAAAGGGATGTTATCTGGTACTGTTAAAACTAGCAACAGTAAAATGCTAGAGTCTTTTCCTCAGATCTGTATCCTTCTGGAGACTTCAAGATGAAGACATTTAGGAATCCTCAGAAGTGGACAAACTTTGAAAGTATGATAAAGTGTTTGCCAAAGGCCCTCAGATCAAGTAGACAATTGCAAGAAGTAAATATCTTGCACCTAATGCCAACAGAACAAGAACGAGATATCTAGAGTCACAGATGGTCATGCTTCAGACTGCACGTTTTGTTTATTTTCCTAGACATTTTCTGACCTCTTTCTTGTTTTAAAGTTTTGGATTATTAACAGACATTTTTTAGCTGGTAATGATGATTCTTGAAAGTTTCTATCCTTAATATTGGTTTTGCATTTGTAGGCCTTGATATAATTCAAATACTGGCAGCAATTTAATTTCTTATGATTTAGCTAAAACATATAAGCAATCTAGCCATTGAGTTTGTACTCATTTTATTTCAGTTCTATTCAGCTTCCTTTGACACCACTTTGTAAAATAAGTGACTTGGTTTCCTGGATATTTGAACTAACTACTAAAGCATTAATTGAGGGTAAACAGTACAACGGGCCAGAAAGCCAGAAATCTAAAACCCTTTTAAAGATGTACCTAGAGGAATCGCCATATTTTCCATAATGGGTGAACTAGTTTACAATCCCACCAGCAGTGTAAAAGTGTTCCTATTTCTCCACATCCTCTCCAGCACCTGTTGTTTCCTGACTTTTAATGATTGTCATTCTAAGTGGTGTGAGTATCTCATTGTGGTTTTGATTTGCATTTCTCTGATGGCCAGTGATGATAAGCATTTTTTCATGTGTCTGTTGGCTGGATAAATGTCTTCTTTTGAGAAGTGTCTGTTCATATCCTTTGCCCACTTTTGATGGGGTTGTTTTTTCTTGTAAATTTGATTGAGTTATTTGTAGATTATGGATATTAGCCCTTGGTCAGATGGGTAGATTGCAAAATTTTCTCCCATTCTGTAGGTTGCCTGTTCACTCTGACAGTAGTTTCTTTTGCTGTGCAGAAGCTCTTTAGTTTAATTAGATCCCATTTGTCAATTTTGGCTTTTGCTGCAATTGCTTTTGGTGTTTTAGACATGAAGTCCTTGCTCATGCCTAGATCCTGAATGGAGAAAAGCTGAAAAGCTGAAATATTAGTATTTTTAATGATTTCATTTTATCTCCTTTATTGGCTTTTATCATGCCTCTGTATTTTCACTTATTATTTTGAATAATTGAGAAGTGTACAATACACATCTTAGACTTATGTCTCTATCTTCAAATAATACTATAGCACTTCGTGTATAGAATAAGAACCTTACAATGATATACCTCCATTTCTTTCCTCACTGCCTTAGTGGTATTATCATATGTTTCATATTTTCATCGTTATAAACATCATATAATTTTTGTTTCAAATAGCCAACAATTTTTAGGAGACCAAAATAAGAAAAATTGTTTTGTTCTTTCCACCTGTCGACCATTTCCTGTGCATTTCCTTTCTGTAGATACAAATATGCATCGAGCACTGTTTTCCTTTGCCCAAAGAACTTCCTTCAAAATTTCGTAAGTGCAGGTATGCTGGCAAGAAATTTTCTCAGCTTCTATTTGTCTGAGAAAAGGCTTTATTTCACTGGTTTCTCTTAAATTATTATTTTACACGATACAGAATTCTAAGTTGACGGTTCTTTTCTTTCAGCACGATAAAAATGTTGCCCTACAATGTCTTCCGCTTTTGACTCCTATCTTTGTTCCTTTGCATATAATGTGTTATTTTTCTCTACCTGCTTTTAAAATTTTATTCTTATCATTGGTTTTTAGGAAGTTGATTATGGGTGCATTGGTGTAGTTTTATTTATATAATCAACTTAGGAATCACGGGGCCTTATCAATATGTGGGTTCATATTTTTCATCATCATACTTGGAAATTTCCCAGCTAAAATAAAATATTCAATTTTTTTCTCTCCTCACATCTTTTTAAATATATTGCAATTATATGCATGTTAAATAATTTGATACTATCTCACAAGTCAGTGATATTTATTTTTCAGGCTTTTTTCTTTCTGTGTTTCTACTACTGTATCTCCAGATTCTCTGATCTTTTTTTCACAACCTATAACCTGCAGTCCCTTCCAGCCAATGTATTTTTATTTCAGATATTATACTTTTAATCTCTCGAAGTTCAATTTAAGTCTTTTTAATAATTTTCATTTATGTCATTATGGTTATATTTTCTTCTACCTACTTAAACATTGGAAACATGATTGTTGTCGCTGTTTTAATATCCTGGCTTGCTAATTTCATTCTCCCTGTAATTTCTGGGTCTATTTCTATTGATTAGTTTTTCTCCCAGTTGGGGGTTCTATTGTATACTTTTTTGGAGGCCTGATTATTTTTTATTTTTCAAGACAGGGTCTTACTCTGTCACCCAGGCTAGAGTGCAATCACAGCTCACTGCAGCCTCAAATTGCTGGGCTCAAATGATCCTTCCACCTTAGCCTCCTGAGTAACTAGGATTATAGACACACAATACCATACCTGGCCAAATTTTAAATTTTCTGTAGAGACACAGTTTTCCTTTGTTGCCTAGGCTGGCCTTGAACTCTTAGTCTCAGGTAATCCTACTTCAGCCTCCCCAAAGTGCTGGAATTACAGGCATGAGCCACCATACCCAGCCAATGCCTAGTCATTTTGATTGGATGCCAGACATTTTGAATGTTATATGTGCTGGATTTTCTTGTATGCTTTTGAATAGTGTTGAAGTTTGTTCTGGCACATTGGTAAGTTGCTTGGAATTAGTTTGATTTTTTTTTAGGTTTATTTTTAAGTTTCATTGGGGCAGATCCAGAGTAGTATATGAAATTTATTTATTCCTGCTATAAAGGCAATATACTTCTGACTACTATAATTGATGCCTTTATTCATGGGCTCTTCCTACTCTGATTGGTGGCTATACAAAATATTCCTAGCTCTGTTTGACTTCTTGAAATTAATCAGTTTACTTATGCCCAGGGTTTCCTTCTCCAGGCTTGCATGGTGCTCCACGTTCAGATGAAAATTACTACCAAATACACAAGACAATCTCTCTGTAGATCTTTGGAGTTCCTTATCTTTATAGGCAGTTGTCTCTTCTCTTGTCTTAAAACTTGCAAATAAATACTGACCAACTTGGTTTCCCCAAACATTATCTCAATCTTCTCAGTTTATTAAGACTACCAGGTAGTCTTCTATCTTCTATCAGAGGCCAAAGTCCTGTGCTACTTATTGTCCAAAGTTTGAAAATTGTTTCTTGATAAATTTGGCTCAGTTATTTAGTTTTTTAAAGCAGATATATATATATATCTGATTCCTGTTCAATTTGAAAATACAGAAAAAAACTGGCATAGGGAAGAAACGAACTCTCTCCTGGGGCATTTCTGCCACATTCATTTTTTTTTTTAGCCATTATAGATCATGGAAGCTGTATCTCAAAGTGTTTAAAAGCTCAAACTCTCAGTGTATACCTTTAAGCAAGCCTCTTAAACTCTTCAGGGTTCAATTGCCTCATCTGTAAAATGGAAATAAGAATAGTTCCTGAAATATAAGGTTACAGCCAGATTAAATGAGATAATAGGAATAATGTACTTTGCACCAATTTCATCATACATTGTGTTCATTAAATATTAGATCACTATTTTTTTTACAGAGAAAACAAAACCGTGAAAGAAAGGGAAATGTGTATTTTAAAGTTTTTTAAAAGGATTTACTAGCAAAGAAATACATATAGAGAATGACTATGAACTTCAGGGAAGGAAAGGAACAAGCTGTGTCAAGAGTACAGAGGCAGAAGTTTTAAGTCCTGGATGTTTCATGTTACTCTAGGGCTTGTAAAGAAGTCACTTCACTTCTGTAGATCTCAGTTTTTTCTAAAAGTTGGAATACAAATACTCTTCTGGCTCCTGGCTGGGATGTTGTAAAGATCAAGTAGCATAACTGAAGTGAAAGTCTTTGGAAAGGTACACATATCATGTAAGAAATGTTAGATGATGATAGTATCAATGGGCACCTTACAGCTGTAAATAAAATAAGCAACAATGTGTATTCCAGACTCTATGAGAACTACTATACTTAGTTTTATATCAAATAAATAGAAAGTGATGAAGAAGGAAGTCCAGTGGGTAGACAAGGACCCTCAGGGATGCAGTGAAAGAACAAGGGCTACAATTTCAGATTTGTGGCCTCATGTCTAATTCTCTTTTCCTGCACAGGCTCAGAACTGTTACATTCCTTTCTAAATCTGGATTGGTGACAGCACTTTACATTCTGGTCACAAGAAAAACCTTCTCTGTTGCTGTTGTGCTGTTTTGCTGGAGAGCCCCCAAACTCCACACTGTGGAAAAACCACATATCTCCCTTGAGGTCAATGATATTGACATTTTCTGCCTGGTTTGGAGATGTTTTATCCACAGCTACAGTAAATGTGATTTAGTCTTATTCTCCATATCACTGATAATTCTGACTTTGGCAGAAGCATCTGTCATGCCAGAGACACAAAGTGAGGAAGAGAACCTGATTCTGATACATAATACACGATACATCAAATGTGATATATTATGAAGGGTTCTGCAGTTCAGCTCCAGGTTTTGTTTGTTTGTTTGTTTGCAGGGGTGTTGTTTGTTGTTTTTTACCTAGAATGGCATTACTTCAAAAGAAATGTAGAAATGAATTTTTACACAAAGTATCAAATCCCACTCAAACTGGTATTTGTCACCACTTTATCTGGCTTACTTACTAAGTAGGCTGTTGAAACAGCTGTGCAAACTTAGTCACAAAAGCTCCTTTGTTTATGGTAACATAGGAATATGGAAGAAATGGGAGGGAAAAAAATAAAATATATCTTCATGAGAAAAGGCATAATTTCTTTAAAATAAGGTGAATTTTATTAGTAGTTAAAAATCTACTTGGTAGCTAAAACTTGGTAGTTATTAGTAGTTAAAAATCGACTTAGAATATATAGAAGCAGCCATTGTCTTTTCTCACAAGATGCTTTAGGCATTATAGGACCCCAGTCTTAGTGTCATAAATGTGGGTATAGCCCCAAATCCAGATCTGGAAAGGAACACACAAAGAGTGCTTCAGTCTACCCACCCCTCCCCCATTTATACTGCAGATTTATTTTATTTTTTAGCCTTTCTTCATTCTTCTGAGAGCAGCACACTACTTTTCCTATTAGGAATCATGACTGTGTGCATGTTGTCCTGGTGGGCCTGTCAATTACCGTGACCCTTCTTTCCATCATAGCTTGTGATCATGTGATTCCGGACAGCCAGTCAGTATAGTGTACTCCATCTCCCTTGGTGCAGTGATTGAGCAAAGAGTGTACACATGGCCCACAGAAGTCCAGGCCTTTCCTGATATTTGATATTTGGAGAGTCAAAAACAACAACAACAAAAAAGAGTCCTTCTTCTGAATCACAAGCTACAAGGATAAAGCTTGGGCATTTTTTCCTATCATGGAAAGTCTTATTGAGAACGGGACCCACATGCAGAAGTTAGAAATCCTAAAAGATGAAGGCAAAAGAAACAGACAACAAATCAAACTCCAATATTAAAATTTGTGTCACTGAATCTTGCTATGTAGAATCAAGCTGAACCTAAACTTCCAGATATGTAAGTCAATAGATTCTCCTTTGAGTTTCAAGAGTTTAAATTTGACTTCTGTGGTTTGGAGTTAAAATAGTGCCTAGTACAGTATATAGTAAAATATTTCATGATCATAATCTATAGGAGCATACTGAACCAGTGCAAAACAAATACAAACCAATTTGCTTTTGGTGCTTCTTTTAAATAGAGGACATTATTTAAACAACACTCTCTGAGGATATGAGACATCGGCCATATTTAAATAGTGTCTGAGTCACTCACAAAAGTTTAATTGCCTTTAAAAGAACATTGAGGACAAACTCTCAGGAGACACACCAGATACACAGGATGAAGTACTGACCCTCTCATTCCTTAAGAAATTATTATCTTTCTGTTTCAACACTTATGAGCAGCTTTGATTAAATTTCATAAAAGCCTATTTCATTAATTGCATTTTTTTATGTAAGTGATGACCATGCAAAAATTGCTTTGCTGTACAAGTGAGGCAGAGTAATATTTTGAATTATTAATCAATGTTTTTTCAAGATAATTCCCCTTACCTAACCACTTCTCCTAATTAGAGCAACTGGGCCTCTTGTCTTTACTACTGCAGAGATCGGGTGACCCAGTAGAATGCCTAATTCGGTTTGCAGCTTCTGAGCTGTAAATGACTAGGTAGAAGAACATCGGAGATAACTGAAGAGAGCTGAGAAGTGCATGAGATTGCTGAGAAGAGGCCCTCAGAAACAGAGTAGAAGTGACTAAGTGATATATGCTTGATAAAGCTCCTTGATCCACCCAGCACCCCGGTTTTCATAGCTTCAGAGTAGGCAGGGAGAGAAGCCAATGGTTTTCCATGCTCCCAAGAGAAGTTTTGAGGCAGTGGAAAGAGCCAGACCTGGCGCAAATAATAGCACAGCAGCAATCTGCGGGGATTGATGACCCAGGACTGGCACAGATAACTGATGTCACAGAAGATGCCTGCATAGTCAGATGACAGTCAGGAACCAGACATCACTGTGCCCTGCAACATGGGCTAAGGAATTTAGTCACCATCCTGGGGAAAAGGGGCAGAACCTTAAATAGATTGCAATGTTTGTTCCTGTTGTTACGTAAAAATTATAGGAGACTGTTGTTTTGGACTAAACTCCTGCACTAGGCCCCAACAGACCAGATTTTAAAGAAAAATAGCTTTGAAATGACTAATGAACTTTTCATTCTCTTCTTCTGCCTTCTTTAGCCCTTCTCTGTCTACAAAGCCACCCCTTTTACTCAACTTCTCTGAACACTCATTCTATTTTATAGAATGAAGTGTTATCCAATTCTAGAATTGCGAATAAAGCCAAATGAAATCTTTAAACTAAATTTGCTGTAATTTTTTGACACTTTCTTAAGGAGAATAAGGTCTTGAAACTAAATTATATTGAATTATAGAAAGCAAAGGTTACATTTCTTAAGCACTAGAGTGAATGGGTAGACAAACAGTCATACTATCAAAATATTTAAAATAAGTTTTAGGGTAAAATAACCAAAACAATCTTTCAAAACCATTTGTTCAACATTTGCATTTAAATTTATGAATCACTAAGCTTAAGATTTTGTGTTAATGAAGTTTGTTGAAGGCAGTCAGCACTTAACTCCACATCTGCTATGGCCTCCACACACCCTGCATTTCATCAGCTTGTGCCTAGGGATATTTCCTCTTCACCTTAACAAAGAATCATCTAGCATAGGCCAGGCATTATACAAAAGTGAACTGTTAATTACAAGGAGGGGCTGGGCGTGGTGGCTCACACCTGTAATCCCAGCACTTTGGGAGGCTGAGGCGGGTGGATCACGAGGTGAGGAGATCGAGACCATCCTGGCTAACACGGTGAAATACCGTCTTTACTAAAAAACACAAAAAATTAGCCAGGCAAAAAAATTAGCCAGGCGTGGTGGCGTGCACCTGTGGTCCCAGCTACTCAGGAGGCTGAGGCAGGAGAATGGCGTGAACCCAGGAGGCAGAGCTTGCAGTGAGCCAGGATTGCGCCACTGCACTCCAGCCTGGGCAACAGAGCAAGACTCTGTCTCAAAAAAAAAAAAAAAAAAATTACAAAGAGGGTTGGGCTAAATGAAGATGGCCAACTCAACATTTCTAATTAAGATCCTCAACTGCAAACTCAGAGACTCACATTCTCTGACAGAGTGGACACCATCCCATCTGTGTGCGAGACAAGACACTGAGAAGTAGGGAAAAGCAGTTTCCCAGTTTAGTATTGCCTAATACAAAGAAAAAAAACATCTCTTTAAAAATTCAACTATGATGATACTTTCTCTTTTCTTCATTTTAAGAAGGGATTAATATTTATTGAACACAAAATATACATCAGAAAATATGCCAGCTGCTTTATGTACATTATTTCATGTAATCCTCACAACAGCACTGTCTGGTACGTTTTAGTATCCCCATTTTCAAATAAAGAAAGTGAAACTCAGAGAGATTTAGCAATTGATCCTAAGTGATACCCCTGATCAGAGAAAAATTGAGAATTAAAGTAAAATTAGCATATCTCAAAAGAGTGTGCATTTCAACTATGCCCCACACTTCCCAAATTTGAACCACATTAAAGGCCCTTGATGATTTAGTGTTAAATGGAAATTCATTAAACACTGTGGGAGCTGTTTAAGCAATCTCACCCTTGTTATTCCTTTGGCCAAGATTCTCTGACCCTACATATTAGTATAACTGAATTTTTTGTCATCTTCAGATCTAAGCTAAAATGTCACCTCTTAAAAAGATGTGCTCTAACGGCCTAATCTAGAGCAGAAAAAGGGGTCATTCAGTTCCCAGCCTCTGTCACATTAATGTTGTTGTTCCCCATGTTTGTCATTTCCTGAGATGGTCTTCTTTTCACCTGCTATGTATCTCCTCCCACTGAAAATTCTCTGTATACCCTAAAGGGAAGATTTCTGACTTCCATTCTTCTGTCTATACCCTGATGTCACTCACAGTAGCCATATTATCATGTTCCTCTACTCAGCTTCCTCAAAGTCTTCCTATATCACTCAGGGTAAAATACCAAGTTGTTACTAAGTTTGGTTTCTGAGAGCCTCTCCTTGTACTCTCCCCAACTCACTCTGTGCCAGCCATGGTTTCTTAAAAGACTTCAGGGTCTGCAAACTGGCAGTTCATCTGCCTGGAATAGTATTTGCTCAGATAGCCTCATCCCTCATTTATTCACTTTCCCCAAGCCTCTGTTCATTCTGCCTGGTTGTTTAGAATAATAAAGGATGGCCGGGCATGGTGGCTCATGCCAGCACTTTGGGAGGCTGAGGCGGGCTGATCAGGAGGTCAAATCGAGACCGTCCTGGCCAGTGGTGAAACCCTATCTCTACTAAAAATATTAAAAAATTAGCAGGGTGTGGTGGTGTGTGCCTGTAGTCCCAGCTACTTGGGAGGCTGAGGCAGGAGAATCACTTGAACCTGGAAGGCGGAGGTTGCAGTGAGTCGAGATAGCGCCATTACACTCCAGTTTACCAGTTTGGTGACAGAGCTAGACTCCATCAAAAAAAAAAAAAAAAAAAAAAAAAAAAAGAACACAATATATCTTTACTTTTATATTTAACCAAAATTACTTTGCAGGCACCCTTACAAGATGAATTAATTGTTTGAGTCTACTGACCCTGAAGTGTATAAGCTTTTAAAAGAAGAAGTAAAAAATTGCTCATCTTTCTATTTCTAGAAAAAAAGTAGATTTAATGTACCTTTGACTGGTCAAAGATTTAAATAATCTTATTTTAACCATTTTACTTTTATTTTATATGCTGGCATTTATTTGTTTTCTTTATTGGTTCATTTTTTATTCATTTACTTTTTTATTCAATGTACATATTGTGAGCACCTACTAAGTATTCAGTGGTAGAGATACAAAAATGAACAAGTCCCATTTTCTGTGCTCAAAGATCTCACAAAATCTAGTAAGAGATTCCGACAAACTTTTAGGAAGGTCACTGTGACATATGTGCCAGCCTAAATAGCCAACAGAGACAGACTCTCTAAAAGAAAATGATGCTTACTTGGGACTAAAGTATTGCAATTAGCATGTGTGTACCATAGTAAACTACCTGCATATTCAGGGAGGTAGGGGAAGACAAGTATTTTTAAAGAAAAAAATGAGGAAGATTATATAATTGTTTTGAAATAATTATCATTGGCTACAAAGATCAATAACTAGCATGATGCCAGTCTGAGGGTGGATAGGCAGTTGCTGTGCAGATATCCTTGCAGAAGTACTTTTTGTGTAAAGTTGCAATGATTTTGTGCAAGACTGTAGTTTTTGCAGTCTTTTGTGATAGTTTTTGTTATCCAGCACATAAGTGTGAGAGCCTTCTCTTCGTAGCCTTCCCCAACTCTATTTCCCTATTTGTCAGGGTTGGTTGTTTTTTGTTTGTTTGGTTTAACATTAGTGACTCCATTTTGACTCAGACAATTTTCAGCTTCCCTTTTGATCAAGATCTTATTTCAAAAACATCACTAATCAATCATCTTATAATTAGTTTTTGATGTCTCTTGGTGCCACGACAGACTTGTCCAAGGGGTTGGTCTCATCTCATATTGAAAGGGATTCATTGGAGACTAGGATACCGGGTCAACCCTTTAGTCCTTCAGGGAATGGCTCTCAAGCTATATCTATGTGGAGTTCAGTATTATGTTCAATTTTGTCTGCTCTGTAGTCTTTTGTTATCTTAAAGTGCTGGGCCAACATTATTTTATTAGGAGTTAGTACTTCGATAGAAATTTAATAAGTAACAGATACAAAATTTAGAAAGGTAAAATAAATGGTAATATGACAATTCAAGTTTGCATAATGATTTTGAGCCATGAACTTAAACTTAAAAATAACCAATAGAATAAATCAAATGACCACAGGAAATTAGGTAAGACCTGTAGTAAGAATATAGTCTGTTTTCTTATTTTATGCAAATGATTCTCAATTTTCCAGAGGAATTTTACCAGGTACAGCATGTAGTATTAGCAATAGCAGGGACATTTTCTTATTTAACCAATGGATACTAAAGAATGTTTAGGTTCTGTTCAGTTACCAGCAGAAGCTGTTTATTTTGTTAAACTTTACACCATTGTCTTACCATGTGAAAACGGGAGGTTAGAGTAGCATTAAGGTAGGTAATAGTCTCATTGTGATGTGAAGACTTGTTCCAATATCTTGGGAAAAGCTTTCTACAGCATGAAAACATCAATCTCTCCCAGTTTTCAGTTTGAATATCTCTAGTCATGATATGCAGTTTGATGATCTTGTGGTGACCATACATCAGACACAAGGCTTGTTCTTTAAAATGTATCTAGTTTCAACTTACAGGGTTTTAGGATCAGAGCAGTTTTTTGTTACTAGCTGGAGAGTTGTAGCCAAATATTGGATGAAATTAGGAGGATTCAGGATCTAGTGCAGTCTATGGGTAAATAAGAAGAACTTGAAACCCATGAATAAGGCTATAATCTAATAACAAATATATGATATTTCATTTTTTTCTTCAAAATAATATTTTCACTCTACATTCATCACATAGAAGTCTCAGATTTTAATACCTCTTGAGGGAAGGAAGCCAAACCGGGGCAGACTTTAGATTCCACTTACATTCTTTAGTTTTCCATGCCTGCCAGGAAGTGACAATTTCTAATCATTCACTGTGATGCTAGGAACCATTGAAGCCAGTTGTTTTATGCACATTCTCAAATACAATACTTCAGTCAAAGCCTTGGTAATGTAACCACTGTTTTCAATTCTATCCTTCAATAAAGAGAGAACAGATTTTTGTTGAACTTATGCAAATAACTACATTATCATAAAAATATTATGAATATTTTTTCAATTTTTGGAGAATCAAGTGGGGAAACTTGAGGTTTTAGGACTCGGACTGGCTTCCTTGCCCCTCAGCTTGCAGACAGGCTGTTGTGGGACTCCACCTTGTGATCATGTGAGTCAATACTCCTTAAAAATCTCCCTCTCATATATGCATCCATCCTCTTAGTCCTGTCCCTCTAGAGAACCTTTACTATTACAGAGAAAAAGTAAATACTTCCACGTTTTCACAAAAGTATACTTTACCAAAGTGTTGTAAACTATGTTGTAAAGCTTAAGTGTTATAAAGTTTAAGAGATAACTTTTTTAAAAATCTTGAAAATATTTAAGTGAATAATCAATCATTGTTTTACATAAAATCATAAAACAGTAGCATTATCAATTACTTAATTTCATGTAACTAAATTTTTATTTTGCTTGATCTTCAATGAGCACTCTTTTATAAACTATACATTTCCTTTCTTGGAGTTTTCTGGAAATTTTTGTTTCAGGTCCATTGATCTTAAGTTATCAGACATCTATGTTCAGAGTACTTCTTAGAACTTTTTCTTGAAAAGCCAGTTTTGAGCTGGTAGCTGACTTACATATGCTATTAGGAGAAGAATTTAAAAACAATAAGTAGTGGGCGGATGACAAAAATTTAAAATAACCATGGGGTTAAAAAAATCTTGATGAAATTTCAAAGCTTGGACAGGGAGAAATGTAGTCTATCTTTATATATGCCAGCATTTTAAGAATCAACCAGAATCTTGCTGTGCTCAAATTTAGTACCATCACAGTTTTATAAATTTATCTATTATGCTTTAGAGTTCTTAAATTCATAACATATCCATTCAATACAAAGTTAGAAAATATTTCAGAAAACCAAAATTTGTGGCATAACATCAATTTTTTTATAAATTATTACAGCTTTTTAAACAGTTATGCCAGGAATTACACCAATAATAACTGAAAGAAGATCTAGTTCACATCATCTGACCAATGCTTTTCATTACAATGTTGCCAAAAAAGCCTTATCATTTAATATATCTACAAGATGAGAGTTGTATTCTTTGAAGGCTCCACAGGAAGCCCACTGTAAAATTGCAAAGTTAATTGTAGGGGTGTCAAAAAAGCCCTTAATTTAGGATTTAATCTTGGGGAAACCTGTCAAAGATGGTCAAAGTCGAACACTTGATCAAACAAAATTAAACGGCTCCCTGTAAATAAATAGTCAATTCATTTAACCAGAATGATAATCAGAGATCTCAAAAGCCAATCAGAAAATCAAATTAATCTACAATCCTTATCCTTTTTAAAGGCTTAATCGTTTCCAAGTAAAGAAAACACCCTAATAAAGTTCAACACAGGGCCAGGTGCCAGTGACTCCTGCCTATAATATTCCCGCACTCTGGGAAGCCAAGACAGGAGGATTGCTTAAGGCAAAGAGTTTGGGAACTAGGCCTGGACAATTCTAAGACCACTGTTTCTAGAAAATCCTTTTTTTGGTTAAAATTAGCCAAGTATGGGTGGCACATGGCCTTGTAGGTCCCAGCCTCACTCTGGGAGGTTGACGGTGAGAAATCACTTGAGCTGAGGATCTTTGGAGGCTGCCCCAGTGAACTATTGATTGCACCACTGCCACTCCAGCTGCGGCAACAGAATTGAGAGCCTGCTCTCTAAGGGGAGGGAAAAAAAAAAAAAAAAGGACAACACAGTGGAAATTTATCTAATAGAATTTAAAATCTTTGGTTTTTTTTTTTTTTTTTTTTTTTTTTTTTTTGAGATGGAGTCTCGTTCTGTTATCCAGGCATCCAGGCTGGAGTGCAGTGCCATGGTCTCAACTCACTGCAACCTCTGCCTCTTGAGTTCAAGCAATTCTTCTGCCTCAGCCTCCTAAGTAGCTGGCATTACAGATGTGTGCCACCATGCCCAGCTAATTTTGTATTTTAGTAGAGATGGGGTTTCACCATGTTGGCCAGGCTGATCTCGAACTCCTGACCTCGTGATCAGCCCTCCTCAGCCTCCCGAAAATCTTTGCTTTTAGGTTAGTTGCCAGAAAGGTAAAGAAAAATGTTCTGCAGCATGATTGTTTCTCCTTATGGGAAGCCCATTTAGATAACCTGGAAATAAATCTTGATGGAAGGGTAATTAAATTTAATCAGACACAGAAAGAATGTGTTCAGGATTATGAACACACTATATTACAGAGGAACATAAACAAGAAAACTGGTACGTTGAACAGCGGAATACATGTTTTTTACTAACAGTGTGGGAAGTTTCCTGGTTATGTGGAACAATTCAGACACATCAAGAAAACCCAAGAGCACAGAATCAAGTTATACTAGAGGAAAAACTTTGCTTTTCAAAGTATTTGAGAAAAATATTTCAATGTCAGGCAACAAATTCAGAGTTAAAACTGAAGAGAAAAAATGTTAAAGGGGATGACAAAAATGTTAAAAGGGTGGTCAGTCTACTCTAGCAAAAGGATATAGCTTTATAAGGGAAAAAAGGAGAGCTGAAGGCAAAGATGATGCATGACCTGCAAATCTCATGCAGAAGATACAGGAAAGGTTGAATTCTGACACATAAATATGAGAAGCTTCAAAAAAAAATTTTACCTGGAGAAATGAAATTGCTATTCTGAATAAAAAAGACAGCATTTCAAATCTGAAAGTAGGAAAATTAAATATATCTCAGCAAGAAATGCAGCAGAAATAGAAACTATCTGTAGTTTAGAAGATGGCTGGTGGGCAGGCATGGTAGCTCACTCCTGTAATCCCAGCACTTTGGGAGGCCAAGGCAGGCAGATCACCTGAGGTCAGGCATTCAAGACCAGCCTGGCCAACATGGCGAAAACCTGTCTCTTCTAAACAATACAGAAATTAGCCACACATGGTGGCATGTGCCTATAATCCCAGCTACTTGAGAGACTGAGGTAGAAGAATCTCTTGAACCCAGGAGGCAGAGGTTGCAGTGAGCTGAGATGGTGCCACTGCAGTCTAGCCTGGGCAACAGAGTGAGACTCCATCTCAAAACAAAAAAAAAGACGGCTGTTAAACAAGCAGATTTCAGAATCGAAAATCAAAACCACTTGCAACTATTATAAACATAAATCAATACTTTGTTTTTTCTACATAGGGAACCAAATTTTTAGTTTTGCATGTCTTTTTTTAAAATATTGACTCTTCTTTAAAAATTATTATAATTTTCTTTTAATTATAAACAATTTGATCACACACAAAATTATTTTTATAAATCCCCGTTCACAAACCTTACCAAAACTCACAATATTTATGATATTCTTGGACTCTCTGCTCTGTCCTATACTTTTTCTTTCTTAAATAACCAGTCATTTTACCTTAGGACAAAAATTTTCTACCCAAGATTTTTTCTAATACAAAATTATTCTTTTTTCTTCTTAACCTTCCTTGCAATCAGAAGATTTTAGAAACACACAACAAAATGTTCAAGTCAAACCAAAAGAAATCAAGTATTTGCAAAATCTTAACCCAGGCACACAGATTGAAAAAAATATCAAATTAAACCTGTGGCCCAAAAGTGGATTCACCAGAAAAGACACGCCTCAGGAACAGAAAGTAGATTTTGTAGAAATAAGAGCACTCAATCCAGAAAGATATGTGTCTTTACACCAGAAAGTTCTTTTCGGAAAAGACAGAACACTTTTATCACCTTAGGAGGGACATATGGTGCTAAAGTGGCTTTACCAGGGCCAGATTCCAAGTAAAGTCAAGAGCTACTACCAACAAGAGGGAAGCTCAGCCTTAGAGAAGACCCACCAGGGCAGAAAAGGTGAGTCATAGAAGCAGAGAGCTCAAAGGTCTCAAGTGAATATTGCACACCAGTTCTAAGAATCGCCAATATCTTTCAGTGAATGATCTTTTTCATGTCCACTTCTGCAACCATATACATCAACTTACATAACAAACACAGAAAAAAAAAAAAAAAGATGTTGCTGGAATAGAGCATTGCAATGGAAATACGCATGCCATAGTAAACTATGTGTGTATTCAGGGAGATAAGAAAGACAAATCCTTTTAAAGAAAAAAAATAAAGAATAAACAATTGTTTTAAAATAATTTTCATTGACTACAAAGATCAGTAACAAAGGTCACGCCAGTCTGCGTCTGGACAGGCAGTTGCTGTGCAGACGTCCTTGCAAAAGTATTTTTTGTGTAAGATTGTGATGGGCTTTGTGTATAGTTGTGTTTTTTGCAGAATCTTTTGTGATAGTTTTATCAAACATGCAAACATGAGAACTCTTTCTTCAAGGCCTTTCTTGGCTCTGTTTGTCAAGGTTTATTTGTTTTAACATTAATGACTCTATTTTGATTTGAACAATTTTCACACGTACCACCCTATTATTTCCATGGAGAAGCTCTCCATTAAACTATTATAGAAACTCATTCTCAGAATTTAAAAGTAAAAGGAGGATTCTGGAATTTAATTTTAAAGAGTCAGTATAATAAAAGACACACTACACACTGGTGAAATTTAGTGTTCCTACAAAACATATGTTCATTTTTACATTTCTAAGTATCTTAGTAATAAAAAGGAGTTTTAGTGTGTTCCATACTTTTCTTATTTCAGTGTTTAATGTCAGCCGAACTTGTTACATAATTAATATCTATGATGAAATAGAGAGGAAAGAGTAGAAGACAGGCAAGAGCCACATCTGGTATTTATTTGTGACACTATATGGATAAATGGTAATGTCTGCTGATTCCTGCTCCAGCCCTCTTTCCCTCAGCTCAACAATTCTTCCTGGGTATGGAGAATTAAGAGTGAATAGAAGGAATTCAGAATAAATCACGGGAAACACTGGCACTACATTTTCATTAGATCATGATATTTTTGTGACCAAATGGTTGCATTTAATGACAGTGGAGAAGGACTGTAAGTAGAGTGCATTCAGGAATCCAATTTGTTCCTGGGTGCATGGTGTTTGGATACATTAAAGAAACAAAATTTTGTTCTATTGTGGTAGATGAGGTAATAACTTTAAAGGATTCTAAACTACGGCAGGTCTGTAAAATATGACTTTATTGTCTTGTTATAAATGATGTCTAATGGTGGTTAATTTCAATATTTTGATAATCAGTTTAAAGAAATGTTAAAATTTGAAAATTAGAGTTATATTAAACATCATCTCTATTGTGAGATTTAATTTAAACTGAGAGTATAGACACAAAACAAACATCCAAATAAAAGGACATTGTGGCCAAGTGTGGTTGCTCATGACTGTAATCCCAGCACTTTGAGAGGTCGAGGCAGGCAGGTCACTTGAGACCAGGAGTTTGAGACCAACCCAGCCAACATGGTGAAACCCTGTCTCTACAAAAAATAAAAAATTACCCAGGAATAGTGGCACACACTTGTAATCCCAGCTACTCGAGAGGCTGAAGCAGGGGAATCGCTTGAACCTGGAGGCAGAGGGGACAATGAGCTGAGACAGCACCACTGAACTCTAGCCTGGGCCACAGAGCAAGACTCCATCTCAAAAAAAAGAAAAAAAAAAAAATCACATTGTACACATGAAGGGTACAGTTATTGATTGGCCTGTTGGTGCAGTCAGTATAAAATGGCAAACAGAAGATCTCATTCTTGGAATTAAATTCTTACTTTGATCTATAGTGTTCAAATCAACTGCATAATTGCTAAGTCTTGACTATGAAGCAGAGCCACACATACAATTGAAACAATTGTCAGATAATTTAAGTTTTAAAGAGACACTCATGCACTTTAGCCTAAAATAATCAGGGCTATAGAATCTAAATATTCTGTATAAATAAAGTAATTATCTCTTTCACAAGCAATTAGAATAAAGTAAAGTTTTTGTGATTATTCCGGTAGAGTGACCCACATAGACATTGAAAACAGTCATGACCTTAACAATGTATAGATAGGGTTCCCTAATTCTATTGTCTTTCAGATCTGGAACATGTGCTTTAAATGTCAGAAATTCAGTTTGGGTATTCTTAGGATGTTAAGATTTTTCCCTATGCCCATTTTACCTTTTTTTCTAAATTGATTTAATCTTGTGATTAAACATGAACAGTGAGAGGAGCTTACTGATCCTTTTTGTTGCATTTTTTTGGAGAGCGTTGTTTTGTTTTGTTGCTGTTGTTAGTTTGGGTATTTTTAAAATAAGAATAAAGTCATATTGGAAGTAAATTTAGTATTTATATTGGTTTTGAAATGGATATTTACAAAAGTATATTAATTATCAAGTATCTTAACTGCACAGCATCTCCCAACCCAACTATAATCTACCCATTTCAGAGAAAACAACTCCTTGTTTTGAACTGCAACAGCATAACAACCACGTTGCTATATTGCCCAATTTCTGCTTTAAGTTATTGTTCCAGGGGAAGTAATGGAACACATGCTGAGTCAATGAGAGCCCTTACCTGGGAATTTTTTGGAATTCAGAAACAGCGATAGTTGTCGGCTGGAGAAGGTGAAACAACTGGAAACCCTGCTGCTATTAGCATCGTGCTGATTGCCACACTGGAAGAACCCATCTGCAGTCAGAGAAAACAGAGTTAAGCTAGTTTTAAGAACAGAGGAAGATGAGAGAATCCTGGTGGTAATTGGGCCCAGCTGTATTTCTTCCCTCACTGCAGTTGTGTGTTGCTTTTTTGAGCAAACAAATTTCCACTTTAGGCCAAGCTTGACTTAAGAGTCTCAATTAAACTAATATAAAATGGCATGTAATATCTGATTATTTATCAATACCAGCACAAACAAAAAAAACCATAATTATTACAACATGGAAATAAATCATTCAAATCACATTTCAATTTATTCCACTGCTTGCATATAAACAAGAAGAATTTTATTACATAACCACCCTCCCCATAGACTCAATGACTACACATGACAAAGAATACAGACTTCACAAAATTAGTTCAGAAATTTACCAAACACACAACTAGTACTACAACAAGCAGCAACAAAAGAAAAACAGAGAGAGAATTTGATTCCCAGAATTGCCATATTATATGCCATATTCATATTATTTGAAGTGTCTAGTTTTCAACAAAAAATTATAAGACATGCAAAGAAACAGGAAAGTAGGGGGAAGAAATTAATGAATAGAAAATATCCCTGAGGAAGTTTAGATATTGAACTAATTAGGCAAGAACCTTAAATTAGCCTTTTACATTATGTTCAAATAGCTAAAGGAAACTATGTCTAAAGACATAGTATTACATCTCCCAAATATAAAATATAGATTAAATGATAAAAGTATAAAATAGAATAAAGTAGAAAATCTGGAATTGAAGAGCATAATAGCTGAAATAAAAAAAATTTACCACAGGGGCACACCAAAGCAGATTAAGCACACAGAAGAAACAATCAGAGATCTCAAAGATAGGTCAATCAAGATTATTCTACCTGAGTAACAGGAACAAAAGAACAAAAACATTATCAAAGCCTGAAAGACATGTGAAACACCATTAATCATACCAATATATGCATAATGGGAATCCTAGAAAGAAGAGAGAAAAAGGAGCAAGAAGAATATTTGAAGAAATTATGGCCAAAACTTCTAAAATTTGATAAAAGTTGCTAGTGTACACATTCGGGAAGGTCCAGGAACTCCTAGTAGGATAAAATAAAAGAAATCCACCTCTAGACCACTTATAATTTAATTGTTGAAAGTCAAAGTCTAAGAGAAATTTTGAAAGCAGCAAGAGAGAAGTAATTCATTATGTTTAAGGAATCCTCAACAAAATCAAAAGCTAATTTCTCAACAGAGGTAAGAAGGTAGTGGGATGACATATTCAAGATGTGAAAAGAAAAATCTGTCACACAAGAATTCAATATCTGGCAAACTATCCTTCAAACATGAAGAGGAAATTAAGATATTCCTAAATAAACCAAAACTGACAGTATTCACTGCTGACAGACCTGCCTTACAAAAAATACTAAAGAGAGTCAGGATTAAAGGAAAACACATTGACTGGCAACTGGAATTCACATGAATTAAAAAAAAGCCCTAGAAAAGATAAAGATATAGGTAAACATAAAATACAAAATAAAGGTAATGTTTTTTTTTATTTTTATTTTTTATTATACATTAAGTTCTAGGGTACATGTGCCTAATGTGCAGGTTTGTTACATATGTATACTTGTGCCATGTTGGTGTGCTGCACCCATCAACTCGTCAGCACCCATCAATTCATCATTTATATCATGTATAACTCCCAATGCAATCCCTCCCCCTTCCCCCCTCCCCATGATAGGCCCCAGTGTGTGATGTTCCCCTTCCCGAGTCCAAGTGATCTCATTGTTCAGTTCCCACCTATGAGTGAGAACATGCGGTGTTTGGTTTTCTGTTCTTGTGATAGTTTGCTAAGAATGATGGTTTCCAGCTGCATCCATGTCCCTACAAAGGACGCAAACTCATCCTTTTTTATGGCTGCATAGTATTCCATGGTGTATATGTGCCACATTTTCTTAATCCAGTCTGTCACAGATGGACATTTGGGTTGATTCCAAGTCTTTGCTATTGTGAATAGTGCCGCAATAAACATACGTGTGCATGTGTCTTTGTAGTAGAATAATTTATAATCCTTTGGGTATATACCCAGTAGTGGGATGGCTGGGTCATATGGTACATCTAGTTCTAGATCCTTGAGGAATTGCCATACTGTTTTCCATAATGGTTGAACTAGTTTACAATCCCACCAACAGTGTAAAAGTGTTCCTATTTCTCCACATCCTCTCCAACACCTGTTGTTTCCTGACTTTTTAATGATTGCCATTCTAACTGGTGTGAGATGGTATCTCATTGTGGTTTTGATTTGCATTTCTCTGATGGCGAGTGATGATGAGCGGTAATGTTTTATTTTTAACCTCTTTTTTCTCCTCTCTGATTTAAAAGATAAACGCATAAGGCAATAATTATAATTTTATATTAATGGGTACACAATGTATAAAGATGTAATTTGTAAAAATAACAACATAAAGAATGGGGAGCTATAACTGTTCCATATATAAACAAAGTTTTGTATACTGTTGAAATAAAGTTGATATTAAACAGAAATGAATTGTTATAAAATAAATTATTAAGGTTAATTCCTATAAAATAACTCAAAAATATATAGTAAAATGTACAATATAAAAATTGCAAGTAAACTAAAATGGTACACTAGAAAGATCTCTATATTAAAAGTTAGATAATTGCAAATGAGTAAAAGAGCACCACTCAATGATCTCATCTAGAAGAGACTTACTTTATACTCAAAGACACAAATCCAAAACAAACAGAAGGAAGAAAAGATTCGTAAAGAAATAAATGAGGTAGAAATTAGAAAAACAATAGAGAAAAATCAATAAAACTTAAAGTTAGTTATTTGAAACATATCATCAAAATTTACAAACCTTTAGCTAGAGCAACCATAGAAAAAAGGACAGAAGATTCACATTTCTAAAATCAGGAGTAGAAGAAGGACATCGCTACCAATCTTAAAGAAACAAAAAGGATGATAAAAAAAAATAGCATGAGCAATTGTGTGAAAACAAATTAAATGACCTAGATGAGTTGGATAAATTCCCAGAAAGACAAAAATTTACCAAAATTTAGTCAAGAGAAAACAGAAAATCTGGATATACCTATTGAAATAGAAAAATCTGGATATGCCTATATAAGAAAAGGATTGAGAGCATAATTTTTAAAAACCTCCACAAAGAAAAGGCAAGAAAAAGATGGCCAGTTAATTCTACCAGATGTTTACAGATGAATTAACACCAATCCTTCACAAACTTGTCAAAAAATAGAAAGGGAGGGTACATTTCCAAACTCATTCTAGGAGGCCAGGATTTTTACCTGATAGCAAACCAGACAGAGCCATTATAAAACAGAAAAATACAGAATATCCTTTATGAATGAAGATGGAAAAACTATAAAGAAAGCACTAACAAACTGAATCCAGCAGTACATAAACAAAGATTATATACCAGATTTATTCCAGAATATAAGGTCAGTATAATGTACAAAAATGTATCAATTTATACCCCAAAATAATGAAAAGGGGAAAGAGGAACACGTTCATATCAATAAATGCAGAAAAAGTATTTGACAAAATCCAATCCTCTTTCTTAATAAAAACATGCGACAAACTAGGAATAGAAGGGAATTTTCTCAGCATTTTAAAGTGAATATATGAAAACCCACAATTAATGTTTCTAAAAATAAATAAAATTAAAATGAATTATATTTAAAGATAAAAGACTAAATGCTTTCCTTCTAAGATCAAAAACATGACAAGGATCATAAAGATTCTGCTCTCACCGCTTGAAGTCAGGGTAGTATGGAGGACAATTGGGCAAGAAAACGAAATAAAATGAATCCGGATTGGAAAAAATATATATATATGTAAAAGTATCTCTGTTGGCCAATGAGATGATCTTATATTTAGAAAACCCTAAAGAGGCCGGGCGCGGTGGCTCAAGCCTGTAATCCCAGCACTTTGGGAGGCCGAGACGGGCGGATCACGAGGTCAGGAGATCGAGACCATCCTGGCTAACAAGGTGAAACCCCGTCTCTACTAAAATACAAAAAAAAACTAGCTGGGCGAGGTGGCGGCGCCTGTAGTCCCAGCTACTCGGGAGGCTGAGGCAGGAGAATGGCGTGAACCCAGGAGGCGGAGCTTGCAGTGAGCTGAGATCTGGCCACTGCACTCCAGCCTGGGTGACAGAGCGAGACTCCGTCTCAAAAAAAAAAAAAAACCCTAAAGAATCTGCACCCCCCAAAATGCTATGAAAGCTAATAAATGATTCAGCAAGTATGCAAGAAAATTTCAAGAAAAAAAAAAATCAGTTGCCTTTCTATATGTTATCCTTGAACAATCCAAAAATTACATTAAGAAAACAATTATTTTACAATAATATCAAAAAGAATAAGATACTTAGAAATAAATGTAACCAACGAGGTGCAAGACATTTACACTGAAAACTACAAAACATTGTTGAAATCAAGAAGATCTAAGTAAATAGAAAGATATCCCAAGTTCATGGATTAGAAGACTTAAAGTTCTGTAGATGGCATTTTTTTCTGAATAGACATATAGATTCATTGCAATCCCCATCAAAATCACAACAACTTTTAAAAGTTATTTTTAGAAACGGACAAGCTCATTCTTTTGTTTTATTTTTTCCAGACGGAGTTTCACTCTGTCGCCCAGGCTGGAGTGCAGTGGCGCGATCTCGGCTCACTGCAACCTCCGCCTCCTAAGTTCAAGCAGTTCTGCTGCCTCAGCCTCCCGAGTAGCTGGGATTACAGGCACGCGCCACCACAACTGGCTTTGTATTTTTAGTAGAAACAGGGATTCACTCTGTTGGCCAGGTTGGTCTCAAACTCCTGACCTCAGGTGATCCGCCTGCCTCGGCCTCCCAAAGTGCTCAGATTACAAGCATGAGCCACTGTGCCCGGCCCTCATTTTTAAGTTCATATCGAAATGCAAGGGCATCAGAACAGACAAAACAGTATTGAAAAAGCAGAACACAGTTGGAGGACTCAAACTTTCCCATTTCAAAACTTATTACAAAGCTACTGTAATAAGTAGACTATGATTACTAACATAAGGATAGACTTGAAGATCAATGGAATAGAACTGAGACTTCAGAAATAACAGTCTATGTGTAGTCAACTGATTTTTTACAAAGATGACAGGACCATTCAATGGGGAAAAAGATAGATTTTTTTTTAACAAATGATGCTGAAAGAACTATTATCCACATGCAAAGGAATGAATTTGAATAACTACATCATACCATATACAAAATTAATTCAGATTATATCAAAGACATAAACAATAAAATCTAAAACTAGAAAGCTTCTAGAAGTATCCCATTTAATCTTCAAAATACCCTTTATAGATCAGTCTTACTATTTTCATCCCATTTCACATTTAGGGAAATGAAAGTTTTTCACAGTTGTTGAAAGTAAGAATTCCAAGTGAGGAAATTGGATTCACTAGTCATCCCCTTAACCACTATACAATATTACAATCATGAAGCCACAGTCATAGGTTAACTGTAAACAAATGAAATTATGATAGGAGACTCAAAAAATAAAAGTTCTAATAGTATGAACAGAAATAATCAAATAGTAAAACGAAAAAAGGAGGCTTGTAAAATGACTCCATAGGAAATGCTGTGATAAGATCAGGTTCTGAAAAAAAAAAATACATGTAGAAATTGAAGGGAGAAGCATAAATATAAAGACATATAAATGAACATCAAAGAACCATACATTGGAGTAGAGAAAACTCAAGTCCAGCATGGATAAAACTCAGGGAAACTATCCAAAATAAGTAAATTACTTGAATTTTATTTAGAGAAAGCCAAACCAGTGCCTATTCCTTAGAGGTGGCACAACAGTAACACATGACAGAGAAAAGAAAATTAATCATACAGGTCTTATTTCATTTAACCTTCTCCATTTCAGAATAGAATATGAATTATTTACATGTATTGGGCTACTTTAGTCCTTTAGAAAACCCCACACATATGTATCATTGACACCATTTTACATATGAAGAAATTGTGGTTTGGAAGATACTGTTTACTCAAAGGTATAGCTAGTAAGTTGCAGAGATGGAATTTGAACTGAAATCAATCTTGTGTTAAAACCACACTTTCTTACGTGAAAGATGTGACTGCTAAAAATTAATCAGAATTACAGATGATTGATACTTAAAAAATTAGATTTAACTGTATGATAATCTAAGCTGAATTAGTGTGCACAAACAGGTGGGAACCCCATGAATTCTGATATTCCCAGCCCAGAGATAAATGATTCCGCTTTCATAATAGTTTTCCTTTTGCTCCATTTGTTGTCCTAGTTAACGTCTAGTCAATGCCTTTGTTAAGTTTTATCTGTGGTAGCCTACAATACATAGTCCCCTCCTGCCTAGTACTTACCTCACTACCCACACTTTTTGAATGTGTAGCTTTAGGTAATTCAAGGGAAATCCTGAATCCAAAATACAGCTCAATGTTATAGCTAATGAGCCTTATCCACCTAGAATAAAATTCTGAAATAACCTTTTAGCATTCTTTATCAGTTGTCACAGTGACAGAAGGAAACAGAGAAGGTACAATGCCAGGACTCTATCAGTTACCTACTGCTGAATTATAAACCACCACAAAATTAGAATCTTAAATCAAGAAAAATGCACAAAATTTTAATTCCATCACATTCTGCCACACAAAGCAAGTAATGAGGCCAGTCCAAAAACAAGTCTACTTCTTGATGGGAGGAGCAGAAAAGTCACATTGCAAAAGGATGAGAAATTTCTGATTTGTTAAACTTTATTTTCTTTAAATTAGGCTTTGGGCAGACTTACTATAATATGGCAACTCCAAAAATTTTGTCACCTAAGTTGTATCTGTCTCCTCTTAGCTAACTCCATCCTTTCCTGTGTTGTCATTTCCTTAATATTATTCAGCCTGAAAAGGTAAAATAAATGTAATTAAGTGGAAGTTAAATTACTATTAGGCAGCTTTTTTCATTAATAAAATGTAATCGATAGAATACTAAATCGTTTTCCAAATCAATGAATTAGAGATATATATGGCAACATGGAGAGATCTTCAAAGCACAGAATTTACTTGAAGTTAATAAAGCAAAGTATATGTATGGCCATGAGGAGCATGAAGGAAGTAAAAGAGATAACTTTCACCACAGGGATCGAATCAGGTGGGCTAGGCTGACAACTGCAGGTCAGATTGTATTTGTCCTCAGAATCTTACACTTCTAGGCATCACTTTTCTCTCCCAAACACATTAAGAAATATCCCAGCAAACATGAAATCTGGCTTTATGTAAGCCCATATTGGTTATATAGAGTCCCCCTGTTAGTGCATATTACTCATATAGAATAGAGACTATGCTCTAGGGGTAGGATCAGAAAACCTGTGACACTACAACATGGGAGATCCTGCATCACTGTGGAGTCTGGCATGGCCCCTGAATATGAATGTGCAACTACATAACCTGTGTGGATCCTGTGTCTGTGTTAAGACATGTTAAAATGTCTTAATATCCATTTTTAATGAAAGAATAAACATAAAACACTTAAAACTGTGCCTGGCAAACAAAAGGTAATCAAGAAATTCAGTTGCTATGATCAGTATATATTCAGTGCCTTCTCTATGTCAGGCACTATTTGAGGTTCTGTGGAAAGATCAGTGAACAAAATGAGCAAAACTTTATAATCTCATTGAGCTTATATTTTAAAGGTGAAACAGACCATAAATAAATAAGCAGAATATATAGTATATAAGATGGCAATAAGTGTCATGGAGAAGAACAAGATAAAACAGATAAGGCAATGAGGGTTTTAAGTCAGGGTGGGGGTTGCAATTAAAATAGAATGGTCAGCAAAGGTGTCACTGAGATGGTGACATTGAAGCAAACTACTACAGAACATAAGGGAGAGTCATACAGATATCTGCTTAGTGGAGGCCCCTCATACTATGACCCTTTAGCACACATTGTTTATGAATTTACTAGTCCGTGACGCTGTGCCAAGTCCTGTGTACAAAATGATAAAAGTAGCAAACAATTATTAAGTACTTACTGTGTGCTGGGAACTGTACTAACCACACTAGTTGCAATGTTTCCCTTAATCTTTACAAAAATGATTTTATGTGGGAAGTAGGACTTAGAGAAGATAAGTATCTTATCTAAAGTCAATCAACTAGGATTGTTACTAGCAGCAGCAATAAGATTTCAATTTAAGATTTATACACCACAGCTGTTATCAGAATCTCATGTTTATTTATTGAACATAAGATATTTCTATACTCTCACAGAGCCTGGTACTTTTCCTTGAAAGCCTTTAACATGTATTTAATAATATTATTCATACAAGTGTTTCTTCAGTGCCCTTTTCCACATTAGACTGCATGTGGTGTGAGGGCAGGGATGAATCAGGCTTCCCTCACTCACCACTGAATTTGCAACACTTAGTATAGTGTCAAAGCACATAGACAGTGCTCAATTCATGTCACCTGAATTAATCAATATATCATATTTCATTATCATTGTTTCTTTGTAATATTTCACTGGTTGTAATGAGCACATGTTACTTTTCCCAGCTTTCAAATAAATATGTAATAAAGAAAAATTAAGGACACCAAATGATCTTTGATACGGTTTGGCTGTATCCCCACACAAATCTCATCTTGAATTCCTACATGTTGTGGGAGGGGCCTGATGGGAGGTAATGGAATTATGGGAGCAAGTCTTTCTCATGCTGTCCTCATGATAGTGAATAAATCTCATGAGATCTGATAGTTTTATAAAGGGGAGTTACCTTGCACAAGCTCTCCTCTCTTGTCTGCTGCCGTGTGAGTGTCTTTCACATTCCGCCATGATTGTGAGGCCTCCCCAGCCACGTGAAACTGTAAGTTCATTGAACTTCTTTCTTTTGTAATCTGCCCAGTCCCAGGTATGTCTTTATCAGCAGCGTGATAACAGACCAATACAGTCTTCATATTCTGAGTAACATGATCAAAATAGGGCCTTTGGAATGTTATTCCAGTTTATAATTGTCTGTAATTGAAGTCTGTAATTCTTCCAGTCCAGCACCCACTCTAGTGACACAGCCTTTCAATTACTTTTTTGAATACCATCTTCTTCCCATAAGACAATTCCGTGGTAAAAGTCTACCCTACCTCTTGTTCCAAGTCTAACCATTGGCCTCAAAATCTTGCAAACAACCCAAGGCAGGCCAAAAAGACCAGTCCTGAATGTTTGCTTAAACTATTGGGAAAGAGATACTTTGTTTCTCTGTATTGCTAATGTGATGGTTAATATTAGGTGTCAACTTGATTAGATTGAAGGATACCGTGCCTAGATAGCTGGCAAAGTATGTTTCTGGGTATGTCTGTGAAAGTATTGCCAAAGGAGATTGACATTTGAGTCCGTGGACTGAGAGAGGAAGACCGACCCTCAATGCGGGTAGGCACCATCCAATAGGCTGTCAGCACACTAGAACAAAGGAGGCAGAAGAAGGTGGGGAAAGCTGGCTTGCTGAGCCTTCTAGCTTTCATCTTTCTCCCATGCTGGATGCTTCCTTCTGTTCCCCCTGCCAGCAGCTTTCATCAAATAACGTCAAGATTTTCAGTATTTGGACTCTTGAACTTACACCAGTGGTTTGCCAGGGGGTCTCAGGCCTTCAGTCATAGACTGAAGACTTCCGGACTCGGATTGAGTCACTACTGGCTTCTTTCTTCCTCAGCTTGTGGACAGCCTATCATGGGACTTGCAGTGTGATCATGTGAGCCAATTCTCCTTAATAAAATCTCTTTCGTATATACATATATCCTATTAGTTCGGTCACTGTGGAGAGCCCTGAGTAATCTAGCTAACATGTTAAGATTTACAACTGGAGCTTCTTCAGTTCATCTAGTTTCCTCATAAGAATGTGTCTGCAAAAGAAACCAATGAAGGAGAAAAGAAAGCCAAGACATGGGATGAAACTGATTTCTGACAAATCTTTTTTTGCACCTGAGTCCATCCAGCCCTAAAGCCGGGCCCTTGGACTTTTCTGCTACGTAAGCAATAGATAATTTTTTTTCTTAAGCTAATTTGAATATGTATATTAGCTATCTGCAGTTCATAATGAATGGCTTCAACATCTAATGGCTGAAAACAACAAAAATCACTTATTATCCCTCAGTTTCTAATAAGCAAGAATACAAGTGTGGCTCAAATGGGATGTTCTGGCTGAGTCTCTTAGAATGCTGCCCCTAGATGTTGGCTTGGGCTGCATTTATTAACAGCTCAACTGAAATGGAGAATCCTTTCAAAGGTGGCTCACTCATGGCTGGCAAGTTAGTGCTGGCTGTCGGCAAAAGGTCTGTTTTGTTTTTTTTTTTTTCACATGGGCCTTTCCGTTGGACTTCTTGAGTGTCTTCATGGCATGGTAACTGGCTTCCCCCCGGGTGAGCTATCCAAGAGCCCAAGGCTAAGGCTGCACTACTTTTTAAAACCTAACCACCTAACATTGGAAGTTACACATTATTACTTCTGCCTTACTTTCTTGGTTACACCCTATTCAGTGTGGAATGGAACTTTGCAAAGAAAGAAATATAAAGCAAAAGTCACCTAGGGTGACTGAACACCACAATCAGGTTTCTGTCATTGCATTATAAAGTCTCCTGCCTGAACTTACAAGTTACCTTTATATAATGTAAAGTGTCTATGTATTCTGATGAAAAGTCTAAAGCCTTGACAGAATAAAGAAAACAGTATAAGCAAACAACCTCATCAAGGTAGACTCCAGGGAGGTAGCATACCTGAGTCAGGCTCTGAAAATTATTTCACTATTTATTTGTTTATGTAAGGATGAATTTAAGTCATTTCAGGGCTGAGAAAAGGAGAAGCAAGAAGGTGTAATAAAAAGTCTGTTATAATTGATGTAAACAGATGACTCCTAGTGGAAGATAACACAGTCAACAATTAATGGAAATGGAACCAGCTTGGGGCGGATCCCTGACTATACACCTTTTGGAGCTCAGATTGAATTCTGTGGCAATTTTTCCTCAGAAATATAAGCAGTAATTAAACAAAGGGAAAAGATAAGGGAAGACCCAGACTTGATACTTCTGTACACACAATGCTAAACTCAAACTTACCAATTTCCAAGTAAGAAGGTTGTTGGTAGCTTATGTGGTACCTTGCAAAGCCTCCAGGGGCCTAAAACCTGATCCTCATCTTCTCAATGTCAAAAGATCTATCCTATTCATTTATTCAAGGTTGATCTGATTTTAGGGGACTAATTGATGTTAGTAAAATTCACTAGAGATTGATTAGTAACTTGAAAGCTAATTTCTTGATTTAGAATGAGACATTTTATTGCCTTATGGACAAAAATTCTCAAGTCAAGTGGATACTGTATCCTCTTTCTAATAGGGAAGTTTTCTTGAGAACTGAATTAATATGAGAAAGTTGCTCAGTAACTACAGAGGTGAAAGAAAGGAAATATAATTATCTTAATGAATTTATAATTAATTGTTTTCTCTTCTCTGTACCTATAGCACTTGACGTGTTTGTTCACTCCAAAAACACTTACTCAGCATCTTCCATGTGCCATGCCCATATTAGTTGCTGAGGCATGTAAAAATGTATGAAAGTCTTTGCTATCAGCAACTATCACAAGACGAGAAAACCAAACACCGCATGTTCTCACTCATAGGTGGGAACTGAACAATGAGATCACTTGGACTCGGGAAAGGGAACATCACACACCGGGGCCTATCACGGGGAGGGGGGAGGGAGGAGGGATTGCACTGGGGAGTTATACATGATATAAATGATGAATTGATGGGTGCTGACGAGTTGATGGGTGCAGCACACCAACATGGCACAAATATACATATGTAACAAACCTGCACATTATGCACATGTACCCTAGAACTTAAAGTATAATAAAAAAGAAAAAAAAAAAAAAAGAAAGTCTTTGCTATCAGCAAGAGGACAAGTGGGGGAACCAACATAATTCAAGCTTCTGATATTTGCCAGACCTTATACAAGGTGATTTATATCATTGATTTTTTTACAACAAACTCTATAAGAAATTAAGGTTTTATTTTGCTTCTTTGAAGATGATAAAATATATTTAAAAAGAAAAAATGCAATTTAAACAACTTATGTATGATCACAAAGATATGTGGTTTCATTACTCTATATACAGTTAAACCCTGAGCAAGGCAGGTGTTAGGGGCACTGACCCCTATGCAGCCAAAAATCTATATATAACTTTTGACTCCCCCAAATATTAACTATTGATAAACTACTGTTGACTGGAAGTCTTACTGATAAAATAAGCAGCTGGTTAACACATATTTTGTATTTTCTATGTATTATATACTCTATTTTTACAATAAAGTAAGCTACAGAAAAGAAAATGTTACTAAGAGAATCATAAGAAAGATAAAATATATTTACTACTTATTAAGTCGAAGTGAATCCTCAGAAAGATCTTCATCCTTACACCGTCACACTGAGGAGGAGGAGGAAGAGGAGGAGTTGCTCTTGCATCTCAGGGGTAAGAGAAGCAGAAGAAAACCCTTATATAAGCAGACCCAGGCAGTTCAAACCTGTGCTGTTCAAGAGTCTACTGTATTTATCAAAACTGATATCATATGTAAGTTATACCTCAATAAACTGATTAAAGAAAACCATGTCAGAAAGTCAAAGAGAGGGTTTAGGGAGACAAAATTTTGAAAAAGGCTGTTACATGCTGTGAGTTCCCAACCCCCAAACTTTGCCTCAAGCCTGCTGAAAAGAGTTTCCGTGGTACCACTAAAGAAGCAGAAATGTGTTCCTTGAAGTTTCCTAGATGATTAGGTTTGAGTAAAAGTTAATTTTATTTGTTCAATTTAGCTAGGCTATGATGCCCAGTTGTTTGATCAGACACCAGTCTAGACATTTCTCTGAAGGTATTTTTTAGATATGTGTATTAGTCCATTTCACATTACTGATAAAGATGTACCTAAGACAGGGCAATTTACAAAAAAAGAGGTTTAATGGACTTACAGTTCCAAGTGGCTGGGGAGGCCTCACAATCGTGGTGGAAGCTGAAAGGCACATCTCACATGGTGGCAGACAAGAGAATTGAACTTTTTCAGGGAAACTCCCCTTTGTAAAGCCGTCAGATTTCATGAGACTTCTTCATTATCATGAGAAGAGCACAGGAAAGACCTGCCCCCATAATTCAATTACCTCCCACTGGGTCTCTCAAGATGAGATTTGGGTGGGGACACAGCCAAACCATATCAATGTGATTAACATTTAAATCAGTAGACTTTGAGTAAATCAGGTTACTCTGTATAATATGGGTGGGCATCATCCAAACAATTAAAGTCCTAAATGCAAAGACTGAAGTTTTTCAGGGAAAGAATTCTGTTTCCAGATTGCAACATAGAGATTCTGTCTGAGTTTCCAGTTTTCAGACTCAATACTACAACATCAACTCTTACCTGAATTTCCAGCCTGCTAGCTTTCCCTGTCCTACAAATATCACTTGCTAAGATTTACTAGCCTCTATAATCTTGTGAGCCAATTCCTTAAAATCAACCTCTCCCTCTCCCTCTCTTTCTCTCTTAATCGTTCTATTTCTCTGGAGAACTCTGACTCATACAGATTTTGGTACCCAGAGTGGTTCAAAAGGAACAAAATCTTAATGAGTTTTCCAAATTGGAAAACCTAAACATCAGCTAGTCCTGATTCACCAGCAGACTGCCTTTGGACTCACACTGCAACTCTTTTCTGAGTCTCAAACTGCTAGCCTCCCTTATCTTATTTTGTACTTTCTAATCCTCCACAATCACATGAGCCAATTTTTAAAATAAATGTGTTAACAAATAAACAAACATCCTACATGTTCTGTTTCTCTGGCTGACCCTGATTAATACAGTCCCCAAAACTATCCTGTACTTATTTTCCCAGTTTTAAAATTCAGGATTGATATAGACATGCTGAGCAACCAGGGAAGAATCCCCACATTGGTTTTTTGATGTGTATATTGAGAGCTATTGTGGTAGGAAAGGCTAAGTGGAAGTCACTAGAACTGTCTCTACCAGGGGAAATGGTAAACTAAAAGCAATACCACATTACTGGAGGGATTACAGAGATAAGAGCCACTATCCTTTTCGATATGTCTCTCTGGAGAACACAGGCTAAACAGTCTGATTCATACCTGAGAATGTTAATCAGCACATATAAGCAAGATAGAGTTGGTGTGACCTGCATTTTCAGCTTTGGGTGTGGGCGCAAGGACTGAAATGTTTTTTATAAACTAGATGTGGGCCTCCTGAGATCATCTTGGTCCTAATGAATAGAACTGTACAGAGGACTGAGGTTTCACAGCAGTAGAAGTTAGAGTAAATAATAGGTTACTGAAAATGTTAGGAGTCAAGAGTGAATGCATCTGTCCAGGTCAAAGGAACTGTAAAAGAAAAGTCTCTAGTGTCAGGAAGCTTCCAATAATCCAAAAGTGTACATCACCCAATTCAATATATAATTGTTTATTGAATTTATTATGTTAAATAATATTTTAGGTACTAAAGATACATTAGTACACAGTACAGACACAAATTTTTGCCCTTGTAGAACTTTTATTCTAACGGTGGAGACAAACATAAAAGCAAAGGTCATAAACTGGATCCCTTCCTTACACCTTATACAAAAATTAATTCAAGATGGATTAAAGACTTAAATGTACGACCTAAAGCCATAAAAACCCTAGAAGTAAACCTAGGCAACACCATTCAGGACATAGGCATAGGCAAGGGCTTCATGACTAAAACACCAAAAGCAATGACAACAAAAGCCAAAATAGACAAATGAAATCTAATTAAACTAAAGAGCTTCTGTACAGCAAAAGAAACTATGATCAGAGTGAACAGGCAACCTACAGAATGGGAGACAATTTTTGCAATCTACCCATCTGATAGAGGGCTAATATCCAGAATCTACAAAGAACTCAAACAAATTTACAAGAAAAAAACAACCGCATCAAAAAGTGGGCAAAGGATATCAACAGACACTTCTCAAAAGGAGGCGTCTATGCAGCCAACAGACACATGAAAAAAATGCTCATCATCATCATCACTGGTCATCGGAGAAATGCAATCAAAACCCCCAATGAGATACCATCTCCATCGTTAGAATGGCAATCATTAAAAATCAGAACACACGCGCTGGAGAAGATATGGAGAAACAGGATGCTTTTACATTGTTCGGTGGGAGTATAAATTAGTTCACCACTTTAGAGACAGCTGTGGCGACTCTCAGGACTAGATAGAAATACCATTTGACCCAGCATCCCCATTACTGGATATATCCAAAGGATTAATCATTTAGGATAAGACCATGCACATGTATGTTTATTTCAGCAAGACTTGAACCAACATAAATGTCCATCAATGGATCGACTGGTTTAAGAAAATTTGGCAGTATACCTGGCAAGTACTATGCAGCCCATAAAAAAGATGAGTTCTGTCCTTTGCAGGGAACGGGTGAGCTGGAACCATCATTCTCAGCAAACTATCACAAGGCCAAACCCCAAAACCACATGTTCACTCATAGGTGGGATTGAACAATGAGATCACCTTGGACCCAGGGAGGGAACATCAACCAGGGGCCTGTTGGTGGGTGGGGGCTTGGGGAAGGGATAGCATTAGGGAAATACCTAATGTAAATGATGAGTTGATTGCGGTGCAGGCAAACCAACCTGGGCACATCTGTATCAAATCTGCATGTTGTTTACACGTACCCTAGAACTTAAAATATAATTAAAAAAAAAAAAAAAAAGGTCAGACTAAGGAGAATGAGGAATGCCAGGGTAGACAGGGTAGGCATCATTAGTAAAAGAAGGTAACAATTTGAGGAATGGTTTGAAGAAGATAATGAAGTGAGCTGTGAAGTAAGCACACAGGTAAAAGAAACAGCCAGCACAAACACACAAATAATGGAAATTTTCCTGGTATTCTTAAGGAACAAGAAAAAGGCCAATGTAGCTGTACTAATACAGCAAGGAAACCTAATCGTAGATGAAGTCAGAGAGATCGTGGGGACCAGGTTATGTTGGGCTTTATAGTTCATTCTAACAACTTTGACTTTTGTTATGAGTAAAACAAAGAGTCATTTCATAGCTTTAAGCAAGGATCACACTAGTTTCTAATTAAGCTCAAAGGGACAAGGGTAGAGACAATGAGAATGGGTAGATGAAAATAATATAGATGAGAGATGGTAGTGGCTTGGAGTCCACTAGTAGCAGTAGAAGTTGTGAATTCTGGATGTATATTGAAGGTAGCATCCGCAAGATTTCCTGAAAAATTGGATATATGAAAAGGAGAATCAAGGATGACTCCAAAGACTCAACAATTGGGAAGATGATTCCCTGAGATTGAGTGACTGGAGGTGGAAGAAGTTTTAGGGGAAAGGTACTGGTTGAGCTTTGGACACTTAAATTTAAGATGAGTATTAGAAATCCAAATGAGCATGCTGAGTATGCAGTTTGAAATATGAGTCTGGAGATTAAGGGAGAAATCCAAGCCAGTAATACAACTTAGGATTCATCATCACACTGAACATTCTTGTTTCACACAAAGATGTCATATGATTTAAAATTGCCTTATCCTCTCACCTCCTCTTCCTATTGAAGGAAATTTTTAAAAAATCTATTCCTTTGACATATTTTGAAATGCCTGCCCTTAGCCATCCTGACAGAAGTGGCCTTGCAAAGCTGAATTAAGTGGGGAAAATTTCCACCTATAGATAATCTCCACAAATACAGTCATGCCCCCTCCCTTTCTATACCTTTCACCAGATCCAGGAGGGATTGAGAGTCTGACACCTTTCAAAGACTGAAAAGAACCATTTACCATCTATTCTCTCTAGGGGAGGCTTCACTACATAACAAAACCACCTCTGCTAGCCAGAATATAAGCCCCTATTCTTTCCGTAACCTCAAAATGGTACATTAAGTTTCTGTAACTCGTTGGGAAACTAGATTTTCATTCCAAAGGCTCCAATGTATCTATGTTAAATACATTTGTATGCCTTTTCTCCTGTTAATCATGTTAGTGATTTTAGCATTGGGGACCAGGAGCCTGTGGCTCCCACACTATCTTTTCCCACTCTTGTATGGACAAAAGAGGTGAGTGGAATAAAGGAGAAAGATCTGGCTGTATCTCCATTCCTATAGACAACTTCAGTCTTTACTTGGGGGGTATAGGCAGGAGGGAGGACACTTACCTTTGAATCACTATTGAAATGTGTAATTAAAATCTTGGACTTGGCTATCTAATCTAATCTCTAAATCAAAGCTAGATTCAAGACTTTAAGATGTTATAAATCTATTTATTATCTCAGTGTGAGGAGAAAAGTCAAAGGAAATTCATAAGTTTTAATCCAAATGCATGGAAATATTTTCCCTCATGAATATAGTTGGAAAGGGACAGTTGGAGGCAAAACAAAGCTGCTAGTCACTAACACAGCAGAGCAAGTACATTAAGAATTCGTTTATACACTATAATCTTTTTCATTTATCCATTTCTGTTAATCCTTCTTTCTGCAATCATGCAAAGAAATAATCTATTGGTATTTAATTGCAATAAGCTTCCAATTATGAAGGCATCTGAAGCTTTTATGAATACCCGAATGGATGAAGTTTAAGATTTCTGCAGGTTTCTCTGCTCAACATTGAGCAAATTCTAATAAACAATTGGTCTTTATTGATGCTTCCACTTTTACTGCAACCATGAGAAATAAATGCCCTTAATTAGGTGCTTGGAAAAATACAGTGTGATAAGGCAAGTTCTTAGAAAGGTATTTGACTAGCTTAATATTCTTACTTTTATGCAGACACAGCTTATCAGCTCAATTGATAAGTTTTAGCACCAAGTTGTGGGTTGAAATGTCATGATGGTATACAACATCTTACTTGATGGCTCAAAAACCTCCCCGACTTAATTTACTTCAATTTTCCCTCTTTATAGCAAAGCTCTCTTCTGAAAAGATACGTCAGATTTTTATGACTATATTGGAGATGGAAATTATAAATGCTGCTTTTATAAAGCACTCAGAGAAAGCATCAGGTGTCGAGATCTAAAACAGGCTGTCAGGATGATCTTGCACCGACTGCTGTTCTGGCTGCTTGAAGGAGCCTAAAAATATTCATGCAAACCCAATAGCCCAGACACACATAAGAGGACAAAGCAAAACCAGAGGTCAGCTATTTGTTATATAAATAGAACATTAGCATAATAGAAGGTATTTGCTTGTTTCAGCAAGACTACTATCATAAACTTTGCGGAGTAATACCTTGCCTTTCATAGAACAACTCAGGAATCATTACCGGCAGCAACCACAATATGTCTGGGATAATAATGGATGACTGTTCAAGCTAGAATTTCCCACCCTATATTACCATTTTAGAAAGTTTGTAAAGCCAAACTGGAATGATAAAAGCCTCAAATATCAGGTGCACTATCATAGCCCTTTGGATTCAAAAACAGATTGAGAGCAGCAAGAGCTGTGCAATTACCTAAGATATTGTCAGTCTGCTACACTAGCAAAGTTCCTGGGGCCTGGCCGGTCTTTAAGCTCTTTAATACTAGCTCTCCTTGCTCTTAGATTATAGAAGATCAGGTGTATTAGTATGTTCTCTCATTGCTGTAAAGAAACAGTCGAGAGTGGGTAATTTATTTAAAATAATAGTGTGTGTTTGTTTGTTTGTTTGTTTGTCTGTCTGTCTTTTGAGACTGAGTTTCGCTTTTATCGCCCAGGCTGGAGTGCAATGGCGTGATCTCGGCTCACTGCAACCTCTTCCTCCCAGGTTCAAGCGATTCTACTGCCTCAGCCTGCCGAGTAGTTGGGATACAAGTACCCACCATCACGCTCAGCTAATTTTTGTATTTTTGGTAGAGACGGGGTTTCACCATGTTGGTCAGGCTAGTCTTAATTGACTCACATTTCTCCAGACCGTGCAGGAAGCATAGCTGCATCTGCTTCTGGGGAAGCCTCAAGAAACTTCCAATCATGGCAGAAGGCAAAAGGGGAGCAAGGCATCTCACGTCCTGGGAGCAGGAGCAAGAGAGAGTGTGGGGGCCCATGCTACACACTTTCAAACAACCAGATCTCGTGAGACATCTGTTAGGAGAACAGTACCAAGGGGATAGTGCTAAACCATTCATGAAGAACCCACCCTCATGATCCAATCACCTCCCACTAGTTCCCCCCCCAACACTGGGGATTACAAATGGACATGAGATTTGAGTGGAGACATAGATCCAAACCATGTCATCAGGCAAAGCCATTTCTTCAAGGAAACTAAATTTCTGCTTATACTCAATCAAAGGTAAACAAGTGCAAGGTTTAGAAGATTCATAAGGGAAATCAACCTAGATAAAACGGCATTCTGAAAAGTGTACTGATTACCTGTTGTGCCTACTTAGACCACTGGAATTGCTCCTGCACTCCCCCTTCCTCTCTCTAAGAATGTTTACTTCTTTATATTTTAAATAAGCACATCGTTTTCCTGTTGAAAACATAACAATTTATAAATATTATTTATTTATCATATATTCCTATAATGCCTCCAACTACAAAAAGCCACTATTAATATTCTGTTATCCTTCCCAGTATTTAACATTTATTATAAATAAGCATGTATGATATAGTGTATATATATCATACATTTTAATTTATCATCATTTATAATAATGCATAGTAACTTATGTATTATTTATATTGCTATAAATTTATATATCATATTTACATTGATTAATACACAGCAAATTTATTACAATTATTTATATATTATATTAAGTAGTAAATTTATTTTTTAAATACATAAAACATCTTTAAAATAATTTTTGCAAATTTCATAACTTAACAAAGCATATTGTTTTATTTCAAAATGTATTTCTTTACTAGTAAAGTTGACTACTTAAAAATATATATAATGAAGCGCCAGAACTGCTGACTATTACAAGTTTGTAGGGTCCACCAAGTCAAGCATATCTTTATACTAATGTGTAGAAAACCTCTTTCATTTGAAACTTTATGAAAATCAAAATGATTCATTAAGAAAAAATGAATCTTAAAAATGTAGTATTATTTACATTGCTTTTAAGATATAATGCTATTATGTACTTAATAGACTACAGTATAGTATAAACATAACACTATACTGTATTATTGTACAATAACCAAGGAAATCTACTCAAAATAAACTTTAAAATTGTGAGCGACTATGGATTTTTATGAATAAAAGAGTTTGACAAGCTTGAGAAATTAAAATACTTGCATCCAATATAAATCCTGGTCCCCACATGTTCTATTCATGTCATAACTATTCATCTGACATTCTCATTATTTGATTATGCACTTGCTTAATTTTTCTGCTAGTTATAATATTGAACATTGATTTCTATAGAGTGTAATTCTTCCAACTTTCTCTTTTCTCTGACAGCATAGGAGTAATTTAATGAAACTGCAGCTCCCTCTTTAACCTGATCATCTGATCTATATTCATCATTTCAATAAATATTCTGTAATATTTGATAATAGGAATGCAGTTTGACATCCCTAAATGTCACTTGTTAACTGGACAGGAATCCTAAGTGAAATTGTCTTTTGTCTCAAACATTGCAAACTAAACTACAACAGTTTTGTTACTATACTCTATTAGTAATGGTTCAATAGTATTTCTCCTTCATTCTCCTATGTTCCATGTGTGACTTGCTTAGGCACTGCTTTTTAAAACAATTTCTGCAATGTATAGTTATGTATAGATAAAATTGCTGAAAATTTTCATATAGACAAAGTCTAAAATTCCAAATTTGGATACCCATAAAATAATATCTGGATTTTCTGTAAGCAATTAGTCTAATCAGACTAGAAAAGAAAGAAACAAACAAAGCAAAAGAAGAAAAGTAAAAGAAAATATATAAAAGCTAAATGTATTTGGTTTTAATAAAGCAAAACTTGAATTAAAGTCATGGGTTAGATTAGGAGAATGAAAGGAAGGAAAATTTGTCAAGCATCTACTAAATTTCAGTTACAGTATGTTATCTACTTGCCAATAAGCTACTGATAAAAACAAGGACATATTCTATTTTTTAAACCAGGTACTGTACTAAGTACTTTACAAATGCTATTACATTTAATCTTCACAGCAATATGATTATATATGATATGTGTGTGTGTGCTTACTTACAAATGAAGACACTTAGATTTATATACTTACAAGATCAACTTACTAAGAAATTGGCAGATCTAACTTTATGGATACAAAGTTGTGTGATAGTAAGTTACAGGCATGTAATTAGTATGCTTTTACTATCTTCTCATAAGGATTGTTTAATCACCAATTTTAGAGTTCAGGAATTGAGGGTCAGATCCACTGAATAACATAGCTAAGGACATTCAAGCCCAAATCTGTTTTGTCCCAAATAAGCTCTAAATTGCCCAACACCATGAAAAATAAATATTCAGTTTTTAAGAGCTAACCTCCTGGGCACGAAAATATGGGTGGCTAAAAAACAAAGCTATCAATAAAGGTTCTCACCAATCCTAAACTGTAAAGATATTTTTTCCATTCCCACAAGACCAGTCCTGGAGAAACACCAACTCTTTAGGTCAAGATGTTACTCTTAACTGATTATCTCTGCTTTGGTGTGAACAATTAGAACACATACTCATCAACAGGGCAAACCACTTGAACCAAATCATTTAGAAATGCAAGCAAAACAAAGAGGAAATTCTTCTCAGGGCAGCTTTCTGAATTTCCCTAGCCCATTAAAATATCAATCCCTGTAACAAGTGGTGGTTTCACCATGGAAATTCTGATTTGCAGGTTTCAGGATAGCTAAAGCATGTCCATATTTCAGTAAAAATACATACCAAACTATCTTTTCAGCAATGAGTCAGAAAATTCTCTGTGAAAAGACTTTACAGAACTACAAAATACTCACAGAGAGTCACCTGTTTTCTCAAAGGATACAACTTGGTGATTAGAAGATCTATGGTGATGGTTTTTTGTTTTAAATATACTTCCCTCTTTTCTAGGCTTCACCAAGCCAAGTAGGAGAGGACATCTTCACTCTGAAACTTGCCCTACTGAATGCAGAAAGTACTGTCTACTTAGATAAACCCTACACTAAAAGGGAATTTAACCTTTGCAAATAAGTATGTGGATCTAATTTCTACCTTCCAGATTAAAAGTATTATTAAAAATGAAAACCTTCTTAGGACTGAATTGATTTTTGGGACAAATCTCACTTCTTAGCTTGAGCTGACTTATTCCCAATCTTAAACCTTAATTAATAACATACAAGAATGAGTTTTATCATACGTGCCACTTATATTAACTGTTAACAGTCATCTCCTGAGCTGCCAATAGAACTTTTCTACAATGATGGTAATGTTCTATATCTGTGCTGTCCAATATAGGAGCGAAGAGCCATAGATATTTATTGAGAATTATCCTCAATATCTGCTAGTGTGATTGAGAATTTTACATTTAACTTTAATTACTTTTTACACTAAATTTAATAAACAATTTTGCAGCACTAAACTTGACAACTTAAATAAAGTGGGCAAATTCCTTGAAAGATCCACATTATCAAAGCTCACTCAAGAAGACATAGATAACCATAATAGCCCTTTATCTTATGAAGAAATTGAATTTCCAGTTATAACTTTCCACAAAGAAAACTTCAAGCCTGGAATTTATGGCTTCACTGGTCTATCAAGCATTTTAAAAACTAGAAAAGTAACATTCATACACAAATTGTTCATTTCTTCTAGAAAATTGAAAAGAAGAGAATACTTACAACTCATTTTATGAGTTTGTCAAAGCTGGACAAAATATTACAAAATACTATTACAGACCAATATCCCTTATGAACACACATGGAAAAATTCCTGGCCAGTTCTTAGTAAATTAAATTAAACATTGTGTGAAATGAACAACACATCATGATTAAATTGGATTTATCCCGGGAATAAATCTTGTTTTGATATTCAAAAATAAATCAATGTGATTTACCACATTATCAAATCAGGCAAAAGAAAAAAAGAATGTTTCTATCAGTAAATGTAGAAAAGTGTTTGTTGAAATTCAACATCCATTCCTGATTTAAAAAACAAAAAAACTCCATCAAATAAGAGTAGAAGGAATTTCCCTCTACCTGAGCATGTATGAAAACCTCCATTAATATAATGTTAAATAGTGAAAACAGAATGCTTTCCTACTAAGATCAGAAATTAGGGAAGGGTATCTCCTCTTATAGCTTCTGTTTTACGTTGCACTAGAGGCTTTAGCCAGGAAACAAAAAAACAAAAATAAATTTAAAACATTCATATTGGAAAACAAGAATTTCCGGCCAGGAGCCATGGCTTATGCCTGTAATCGCAACATTTTGGGAGGGTGAGGTGGGCAATTCACCTTAGGTCAGGAGTTCGAGAACAGCCTGGCCAACATAGGTGAAAACATTTCTCTACTGAAAATACAAAATTAGCCAGACATAGTGGCACATGCCTGTAATCCCAGATACTTCGGAGGCTGAGGCAGGAGAATCTCTTGAACCTGGGAGGTGGATGTTGCAGTGAGCCAAAATTGCACCATTGCACTTCAGCCGTGGTGACAGAGCAAAACTCAATCTAAAAAAAAAAAAAAAAAAAAAACTTCAAACATCTCTATTTTCTACAAAGAAATGATTTTCTATGATTTTCTACAAAGAAATAATTATGCTGAGTTGAAAACAGTACATTTTATTTGGTTTCATTTATCTAAAATTATTCAAAAAAAAAAAAACTAATCTATGGTGATACAAAGCAGAGAAGGTTTATATCACCAGGTTGCCTGGAGACCAGGGGAGAGGCAGGGAAAGGTGAGCTGAAGAGATGACAAATGAGCACAAAGAGATTTTTGAAGATATCAGATATATGTTCTTGATTGGGCTGATGATTTTTATATATGTAAACACATGTCAAAACTTATCAAGTTGTAAACTTTAAATATGTTCAGTGTACTGTATGTTGTCTTTGTCCATTTCTGTTGCTATAACAGAATACCTGAGACTGCATAATTTATAAAGAAAATAATTTTATTTGGCCTATAGTTCTGAAGACTAGAAAAGGCATGATGGCACCTTCTGGTGAAGGCATTTGTACTGCATCATAATATGGCAGAAAAGTTAAAAGTCAAGTGACAGTGTGCAACACAGTAACAAGCCAAGCCCACTTTTATAACAACCTGCTCTCATAAGAACTAAGTCCCATGATAACTAATTCACTTCCAGGTAAACTAACTGACTCCCATGATAATGGTGTTAATCCATTCATGAAGGCTCCACCCTCATGACCCAATTACCTCTTAAAGGCCCTACTTTTTGATACTTTTACATGTGAAATTAGGTTTCCAACATAGGAACTTTAGGGGAATACGTTCGAACTGTATCATATGTCAATGAACCCTCAAAGAGCTGTTAAAATCTGTAATTTAATTAGCCACATGTGCAGGTCTAGACTATTAAAAGCATTCAAGATATTTGCAAAGTTACTGAACTCGTGTGCCATGATTAAATATAATATATGTTCTGGATATGGAAGAGGAAGTGGAAGCACTTGTGTTATGTTGTCAGTATTCCACATGATGTGACTGCTATGAGGATTCCATTTGCTCCATGTCATCTGATCCAGTCATGGTGAAATGCAGTAGAATTTACAGACCATTTAAAAGGATAGGGTAAGGTACTTTGTTGAGAAAAATAATTCTAGGCAGGCAGATGATAAAACAGTACTATTTGTATCTGACTTTGACATTTTTCACGGTATTTTATAGTCATCTTGAAATAAATCTTTCTTAAGTCACAACTGTCATGATTTTATTGAAACATAATTGGTGGTCAATAACCTTAAATATTTTTGGAAGAAATGATGGGACACTTCCAATATGGTCAAATAGGAACAGCTCCTGTCTACAGCTCCCAGTGAGAACAATGCAGAAGACAGGTGATTTCTGCATTTCCAACTGAGGTACCTGGTTCATCTCACTGGAACTGGTTGGATAGTGAGTGCAGCCCATGGAGGGCAAGCCAAAGCAGGGCAGGGCATCACCTCACCCAGAAAGCACAAGGGGTCAGAGGATTTCCCCTTTCTAACCAAGGGAAGCTGTGAGTAACTATACCTGGAGGAATGGTACACTCCTACCCAAATACTAGGCTTTTCCCACAGTCTTCACAACTGGCAGAAGAGCAGTTTCCCTCCTGTGCCTGGCTCAATGGGTCCCACGCCCATGAAGCCTTGCTCCCTGCTAGCACAGCAGTCTGAGATCAACCTGGGGTGCTGGAGCATGGTGGGGGGAAGGGCGTCCACCATTGCTGAGGCTTGAGTGGGCAGTTCTATGCTCACAGTGTAAACAAAGTGGCAGGGAAGCTCAAACTGGGCGGAGCCCACCACAGCTCAACAAGGCCCACTGCCTCTCTAGATTCCACCTTTTGGGGAATGGCATATCTGACCAAAAGGCAGCAGACAGCTTCCACAACTTAAATGTCCTGCCTGATGGCTCTGAGAGAGCAGTAGTTCTCCCAGCACAGCATTTGAGGTCTATTAACAGACAGACTGCCTCCTCAAGTGGGTCCCTGACCCCCATGTAGCCTGACTGGAAGACACCTCCCAGTAGGGGCCGACAGACACCTCATACAGGTGGGTGCCCCTCTGGATTGAAGTTTCCAGAGGAAAGATCAGGCAGCAATATTTGCTGTTCTGCAGCCTCCACTGGTGATGCCCAGGCAAACAAGGTCTGGAGTGGACCTCCAGCAAAGTCCAACAGACCTGCAGCTGAGCAGCCTGTTTGTTAGAAGAAAAACTAACAAACAGAAAGGAATAGCATCAACATCAACAAAAAAGACATCCACACCAAAACCCCATCTGTAGGTCACCAACATCAAAGACCAAAGATAGATAAAACCACTAAAATGCAGAAAAACCAGAACAGAAAGGCTGAAAATTCCAAAAACCAAAATGCCTCTTTTCCTGCAAAGGAACACAACTCCTCTTTAGCAAGGGAACAAAACTGGATGGAGAATGAGTTTGATGAGTTGATAGAAGTAGGCTTCAGAAGGTCGGTAATAACAAACTTCTCTGAGCAAAAAAAGCATGTTCTAAACCACCACAAGGAAGCTAAAAACCTTGAAAAAAGGGTAGACAAATGGCTAACTAGAATAACCAATGTAGAGAAGACCTTAAATGACCTGATGGAGCTGAAAACCAAAGTACAGGAACTGCATGAAACATACTCAAACTTCAATAGCCGATTTGATCAAGCAGAAGAAAGGATATCAATGATTGAAGATCAAATTAAGGAAATAAAGCAAGAAGAAAAGATTAGAGAAAAAAGAGTGAAAAAAAACTAACAAAACTTCCAAGAAATATGGGACTATGTGAAAAGACCAAATCTACATTTGATTGGTGTACCTGACAGTGACCAGGAGAAGGGAACCAAGTTAGAAAACACTCTTCAGGATATTATTCAGGAGAACTTCCCCAACCTAGCAAGGCAGGCCAACATTCAAATTCGGGAAATACAGAGAACACCACAAAGATACTCGTTGAGAAGAGCAAACCCAAGACACATAATTGTCAGATTCACCAAGGTTGAAGTGAAGGAAAAAAGGTTAAAGGCAGCCAGAGAGAAAGTTCGGGTTACCCGCAAAGGGAAGCACATCAGACTAACAGTGGCTCTCTGAGCAGAAACCCTACAAGCCAGAAGAGAGTGGGGACCAATATTCAACATTCTTAAAGAAAAGAATTTTCAACCCAGAATTTCATATCCAGCCAAACTAAGCTTCATAAGTGAAGGAGAAATAAAATCCTTTACAGACAAGCAAATGCTGAGAGATTTTGTCACCACCAGGATTGTCTTACAAGAGCTCCTGAAGGAAGCACTAAACATGAAAAGGA
>NW_016803902.1:4020959-4064208 GCF_001698545.2 Rhinopithecus bieti
CTTTACAGACAAGCAAATGCTGAGAGATTTTGTCACCACCAGGATGGTCTTACAAGAGCTCCTGAAGGAAGCACTAAACATGAAAAGGAGCAACTGACACCAGTCACTGCAAAAACATGCCAAATGGTGAAGACCATTGATGCTATGAAGAAACTGCATCAATTAATGGGTAAAATAACCAATTAGCATCATAATGACAGGATCAAATTTACACATAAAAATATTAACCTTAAATGTAAATGGGTTAAATGTCCCAATTAAAAGACACAGACTGGCAAATTGGATAGAGTCAAGACTCATCAGTGTGCTATATTCAGGAGACCCATCTCATGTGCAAAGACACACATAGGCTCAAAATAAAGGGATAGAGGAAGATCTCCCAAGCAAATGGAAAGCACAAAAACAAACAAACAAACAAAAAAACACAGAGGTTGCAATCCTGGTCTCTGATAAAACAGACTTTAAACCAACAAAGATGAAAAGAGACAAAGACAAAGAAGGCCATTATGAAATGGTAAAGGGATCAATTCAACAAAAAGAGCTAGCTATCCTAAATATACATGCACCCAATACAGGAGCACCCAGATTCATAAAGCAAGTTCTTAGAGACTTACTAAGAGACTTAGACTCCCACACAATATTGATGGGAAACTTTAACACCCCACTGTCAATATTAGACAAATCAATGAGACAGAAAATTAACACGGATATCCAGGGCTTGAACTCAGCTCTGGACCAAGCAGACCTAATAGACATCTACAGAGCTCTCTACCTCAAATCAACAGAATATACATTCTTCTCAGCACCAAATTGCATTTATTCTAAAATTGACCAAATAATTGGAAGTAAAACACTCCTCAGCAAATGTAAAAGAACAGAAACACAACAAACTGTCTCTCAGACCACAATGCAACCAAATTAGAACTCAGGATTAAGAAACTAACTCAAAACTACACAACTACATGGAAACTGAGCAACCTCCTCCTGAATGAATACTGGGTAAAAAACAAAATGAAGGCATAAATAAAGATGTTATTTGAAACCAATGAGAACAAAGACACAACATACAATAATTTCTGGGACACATTTAAAGCAGCATGTGGAGGGAAATTTATAGCACTAAATGCCTACAAGAGAAAGCAGGAAAGATATGAAATCAACACCCTAACATGACAATTAAAAGAACTAGAGAAGCAAGGGCAAACAAATTCAAAAGCTAGCAGAAGGCAAGAAATAACTAAGATCAGAGCAGAACTGAAGGAGATAGAGATAAAAATAAAAAAATAAAATAAAAAAAAACAATGAATCCAAGAGCTGGTTTTTTTGAAAAGTTCAAACAAACAGAGAGACTGCTAGCAACACTAATAAAGAAGAAAAGAGAGAAGAATCAAGTAGATGCAATAAAAAATGATAAAGGGGATATCACCACCAATCCCACAGAAATACAAACTACCATCAGAGAATACTGTAAACACCTCTATGCAAATAAACTAGAAAATCTAGACGAAATGGATAATTTACTGGACACATACACCCTCCCAAGACTGAACCAGGAAAAAGTTGGATCTCTCAATAGACCAATAACAGGTCCTGAAATTGAGGCAGTAATTAATAACCTACCAACCTAAAAAAATCCAGTATCAGATGGATTCAGAGCTGAATTCTACCAGAGGTACAAAGAGGAGCTGGTGCCATTCATTCTGAAACTATTCCAATCAATAGAAAAAGAGGGAATCCTCCTTCACTCATTTTATGAGGTCAGCATCATCCTGATACCAAAGCCTGACAGACACACAACAAAAGAAGAGAATTTTAGGCCAATATCCCTGATGAACATTGATGTGAAAATCCTCCATAAAGTACTGTCAAACCAAACCCAGCAGCACGTCAAAAAGCTTATCCATCACATTCAAGTTGTCTTCATCTCTGGGATGCAAGACTGGTTCAACATACACAAATCTGTCACATAAACAGAACCAATAACAAAAGCCACATGATTATCTCAATAGATGCAGAAAAAGCCTTCAACAAAATTCTAAAGCTTTTTAATGCTAAAAACTCTCAATAAACAAGGTATTGATGGAACATATCTCAAAATAATGAAAGCTATTTATGACCAACTCACAGCCAACATCATACTGAATGGGAAAAATGTTGAAAGGATTCCATTTGAAAACTGGCACAAGACAAGGATCCCCTCTCTCACCACTCCTATTCAACGTAATATTGGAAGTTCTGGCCAGGGCAATCAGGCAAAAGAAAGAAATAAAGGGTATTCAGTTAGGAAAAGGGGAAGTCAAATTGTCTCTGTTTGAAGGTGACATGAATGTATACTTAGCAAACCCTATCATCTCAGCCAAAAATCTCCTTAAGCTCATAAGCAACTTCGGCAAAGTCTCAGGATACAAAATCAATGAGCAAAAATCACAAGCATTTCTATACACCAATAACAGATAAACAGAAAGCCAAATCATGAGTGAACTCATGCTACAATTGCTACATACTCATTCACAATTGCTACAAAGAGAATTAAATATCTTGGAATACAACTCACAAGGGACATGAAGGACCTCTTCAAGGAGAACTACAAACCACTGCTCAATGAAATAAAAGAGGATACAAACAAATGGAAGAACATTCCATGTTCATGGATAGGAAGAATCAATATCATGAAAATGGCCATACTTCCCAAAGTAATTTATACATTCAATGCTATCCCCATCAAGCTTCACAGAATTAGAAAATAGTACTTTAAATTGTATGTGGAACCAAGAAAAAGCCTGCATTGCCAAAACAATCCTAAGCAAAAACAACAAAACTGGAGGCATCACGCTACCTGACTTCAAACTATACTACAAGGCTAAAGTAAATAAAACAGCATGGTACTGGTACAAAAACAGCCATACAGACCAATGGAACAGAACAGAGATCTCAGAAATAGCACCACACATCTACAATCATCTGATCTCTGACAAACCTGACAAAAACAAGCATTAGGGAAAGAAGTCCCTGTTTAATAAATGGTGCTGGAAAAACTAGCTAGCCATGTGTAGAAAGCTGAAACTGGATCCCTTCCTTACACCTTACCCAAAAATTAACTCAAGATGGATTAATGATTTAAAGGTAAGACCTAAAACCATATAAAACATGGAAGAAAACGTAGGCAATAGCATTCAGGATATAGGCAAATGCAAAGACTTCATGACTAAAACACCAACAGCAATGGCAACAAAAGTCAAAATAGACAAATGGAATCTAATTAAACTAAAGTGTGCTCCTTCACAGCAAAAGAAACTATCATCAGAGTGAACAGGCAAGTTGCAGAATGGTAGAAAATTTTTGCAATCTATCCATCTGAGAAAGGAATAATACCCAGAATCTACAAAGAACTTAAATTTACAAGAAAAAAACAACCCCATCAAAAAGTAGACAAAGGATATGAACAGTCACTTCTCAAAAGGACACATTTATGCAGCCAACAGAAATATGAAAAAATGCTCATCATCACTGGTCATCAGAGAAATGCAAATCAAAACCACAATGAGATACCATCTCACATCAGTTAGAATGGCAATCATTAAAAAGTCAGGAAACAACAGATGCTGGAGAGGATATGGAGAAACAGGGATGCTTTTACACTGTTGGTGGGAGTGTAAATTAGTTCAACCATTGTGGAAGACAGTGTGGTGATTCCTCAAGGATCTAGAACTAGAAATACCATTTGACCCAGTGATCCCATTACTGGGTGTATACCCAAAGGATTAAAAATCATACTACCATAAAGACACATGCACACATATGTTTATTGAGGTACTATTCACAATAGCAAAGACTTGGAACCAACTCAAATGTCCATCAGTAATAGATTGGATAAAGAAAATGTGGCACATATACACCATGAGATACTATGCAGCAATAAAAAAGGATGAGTTCATGTCCTTTGCAGGGATATGGATGAAACTGGAAACCATCATTCTCAGCAAACTATCACAAGGACAGAAAACCAAACACTGCATGTTCTCCCTTATAAGTGGGAGTTGAACAATAAGAACACATGGACACAGGGAAGGGAACGTCCCACACCAGGTACTGTTTGGGGGTGGAAGGCTCGGGGAGGGATAGCGTTAGGAGAAATACCTAATGTAAATGACAAGTTGATGGGTGGAGCAAACCAATATGGCAAATGTATACCTATGTTACAAACCTGCAGGCTATGCACATGTACCCTAGAACTTAAAGTATAATAATAATAATAATAATAATAATAATAATAAAAGAAATGATTTCAAGTTTTATAGACACGATTTTACCTAACTAGAAATAAAATAATAAATCACATTTTAAAAGTCTTCATTCTTATTACCTAAAACATATACTAGCCCTATTAAAAAAAAAAAAAAGATTATCATGGCTCTGAGACTGACAAACACTGCTATAAGGTTATCTAGTAAAAGTTATATCTTGTGCCTTAAGATTCATAGGAACTGAAGTGTGATGCTGTAGGTGATATGTGGGTGTCTTATTTTGTTTGAGTTGCTCCAAAAGATACCTGAGGTTGGGTAATTTGTAGGTTTATTTTCTTCATAAATTCACAAGCTACAAAAGAAGCATGGTACCACAACTTGCTCTGGGTGAGGGCTTCAAGGTGCTTCCACTTGTGATAGAAGGGGATAAGAATCCATGTGTACAGAAATTACATGATGAGTGGAAAACCATGAGAGGGAGAGAAAGAGGTGCCAGGCCCTTTTCAACAACCGGTTGTGTAGGAACTATAAATGAAAACTTTTTCACTCCTGTGAGAATGACACCAGGTCATTCATGAGGAATCCAGCCCCACAACCCAAACACCTCCCATTATACTCCAGTCCAAACATTGGGCATCAAATTTCAAGTTGAGGTTTGGAGGATCAAATATCCAAACAATAGCAGTAGGGAAAGGCAGACACTAATAACATGAACTCAGGTAAATAAAATGTAAGATTGCATTCTGAGTATTAAAACTCTAATAATTAAAACTGTAAATATTAAAACTCAAATAACTCCAGTGAACTATATATATAGTTCATATAAAACTATACTATATATAGTTATATAAACTATATATATAAACCTCTCATATTTGGGGAGATATCTATCTATATAGATAGATAAATATATAGAGATAAGTATAGATATAATCTATATACAATCTATAGTCTATATATATTATATATAATATCTATCCATCTATATCTATAGATAGATGGATAGATAGATAGATATAGATAAATAGAAAGACAGATTAATATATCTTCCCAAATCTGAGGAGAGGAATGGACATTCAAATTCAAAAAGGTCAACGGGCCTGGAATAGGATAAATCCAAAAAATCCTATACCAAGATACATGATAATCAGATCATCAAAATACAAAACAAAGTAAAAATTTTAAATGCAGCAAAATAAAAGCGACTCTTCATGCACAAGAGAGTCCCTGTATCACTATGAGTGGTTTTCTCAGCAGAGACCTTGCAGGCCAGAAGGAAAAGGGCTGATGTATTCAAAGTGCTGAAGAAAAAAAAACCACTCTGCCAACTAAGAATATTAAATCTGGCAAAAGTGTCTTTTAAAAATGATGGATGAAGAATGCTTTTCCCAGACAAGCAAAAAATGATAGTGTTTTTTTGTTTATGTTTTTTGTTTTTTTTTTTTACCACTAGGTATGCTTTACAAGAAATGCTAATGGGAGTTCTATAAGTTGAAACAAACTGATGCTAAATAGTAACACAAAACATATGAAAGTATAAACTTTCTATATAAATGTAAAATACAGAAAAGTCAGGAATACTGTAATAAGTGATGGGAGTATCTAAATCATTTTTTGTTTCAGTATAAAAGTAAAAAGACAAAAGTAATGTAATGTAAGATTACATTAAGAACATCACCAACAAATTGTAATGGATACATAATATAAAAATATGTAAATTGTGATGTAAATAACATAAAATAGGAGAGGAATTAAAAGTGTAGATGCAAATGGAACAAAAGAACTATAAGACAAATGATGTGGTTTGACTGGGTCCCCACACAAATCTCATCTTGAACTTACATGTGCTGTAGGAGGGACATGGTGGGTAATTCAATCATGGTAGCAGGTCATTTCCATGCTGTTCTTGTGATAGTGAATAAGTCTCACGATATCTGATGGTTTCATAAGGGGGATTTTACCTACACAAGCTTTTCCTCTTTGCCTGCTGCCATCCATATAAGACATGACTTGCTCCTCCTTGCCTTCTGACATGATTGTGAAGTCTCCTCAGTCACTTAGAACTGTAAATGTTTTAAATCTCTTTCTTTGGTAAATTGCCCAGTCTTGGGTATCCTTATCAGCGGTGCGAGAACAGGCTAATACGACAAACAAACAAAATAGCAATAGTAAGTCCTTTGCTAGCAATAACTGTTTTAAACATAAATGGTTTAAAATTCTTAATCCAAAGATATAGAGTGGCAGAATATCCATATATTTTTTAAAAGACCGAACTATATACTGTTTTCCAGAGACTCACTTGAGATTTAAGGACACATAGACTAAAAGTGAAGGGATAGAAAAAAAGGCATTTCATGAAAATGGTAAACAAAATGTTGCTGGGGTGGCTACCCTTAAACAAAACACAGAGGAGGTGCAAGATGGCTGACTAGAAGCAACTATTGTGTGCCACTCTCATGGAGAAGAGATAAAATGAGAAGTAAACACTAGCTCTTCAAATGGATTATCCAGGAGGTAATGTTGGGATTTATCAAATAAGCAATAGTGACCCATGTAGAACAGAGAGAAGTGAGGCAGGACAGGCACCCACCCAGGATTGGCATGGTGCCAAGGGTGGCTCCCCACCAAGAGGATAGAGTGAGTGAACAAGAGCCTCCAGGGACCCATACTTCTTCCATGGATCTTTGAAGTCCTTAACACAGAAGATCCCCTTGACCCCCCTCTTCAGAGCCTCCAGACTAACATGGAGGGTTTTGTGAAGGCTGAGCAGATCTGCCACTCAAGCCTACATGGAGCCCCAATGGTCTTGGATACCTGAGCACCCTGAAGCCAGCTTCCATAGCTCCAGCCAACAAGGGAGGCCAGACTATTTCATGCACCCTCAGGATACGAGCTGCATCCTTGGTGCTGAGGAGTGGATGAACTGTAAACCTCACTTCTGTTGCATATCAACAGGCAAAGCCCATTGGCCTGGGACCCCAGTGCAACCACTCCACCTATATTAGTCTATTTTCACACTGCTGACAAAGACATATCTGAGACTGGACAATTTACAAAAGAAAGAGGTTTAATGGACTTACAGTTCCACATAGCTGGGGAGGCCTCACAATCATGGAGGAAGGCAAGGAGCAGCAAGTTATGTCTCACATGGATGACAGTAAGCAAAAAGAGAGAGAGTTTATTCAGGGAAACTCCCCATTATAGAACCATCAGATCTCATGAGATTTATCCACTATCACAAGAACAGCACATAAAGACCCACCCCCATGATTCCATTATCTCCCACCTTGTCCTTCCCACAACACGTGGGAATTAAGGGAGTACAATTTAAGATGATATTTGGGTGGGGACACAGAGCCAAACCATATCATTCCACCCTTGGCCCCTCCAAAATCTCATGTCCTCATATTTCAAAACCAATAATGCCTTCCCAACAGTCTCCCAAATTCTTAACTCATTTCACCATTAACTCAAAAGTCCACCGTCTAAATTTTCATCCAAGACAAGGCAAGTTCCTTCTGCCTATGAGCCTGTACAATCAAAAACAAGTTAGTTACTTTCTAGATACAATGGGGATATAGGCATTGGGTAAATATAGCTGTTCCAAATGGGAGAAATTGATCAAAGCAAAAGGGCTACAGTCGTCATTCAAGTCTGAAATCCAGCAGGGTAGTCAAATCTTGAAGTTCCAAAATGATCTCCTTTGACTCCACGTCTCACATCTGGGTCATGCTGATGCAAGAGATGGGTTTTCATGGTCTTGGGCACCTCTGTCCCTGTAGCTTTGCAGAGTATAGTCCCCCTCCTGGTTACTTTCCACCTGCATATGCTGGCATTGAGTGTATGCAGCTTTTCCATGTGCACAGTGCAAGCTGTCAGTGGATTTACCATTCTGGGCTCTGGAGGGTGGTTACCCTCCTCTCACAGCTCCACTAGGTGGTGCCCCACAGGGATTCTGTGTGCAGACTTTGACCCCACATTTCCCTTCCACACTGCCTAGCAGAGGTTCTCCATGAGGGCCCTGCCCCTGTAGCAAATATCTGCCTGGGTATCCAAGTGTTTCCATACATCCTCTGAAATCTAGGCAGAGGTTCCCAAACCTCAATTCTTGACTTCTGTGTACCCGCAGGCTCAACACCATGTGAAAGCAGCTGAGACTTGAGGTTTCCACCCTCTGAAGCAACAGCCTGAGCTGTACCTTGGTGCCTTTTAGCCATGGTTGGAGGGACTGAAATGCAGGGCACCAAGTCCCTAGGCTGCAGAGAACAGGGAGGCCCTGGGTATGGTCCAGGAAACCATCTTTTCCTCCTAGTCCTCCAGGCCTATGATGGGAAGGGCTGTCATGAAGATCTCTGATATGCCCTGGAGACATTTTCACCATTGTCATGGGGATTAACATCTTGTAACTTGTGCAAATTTCTGCAGTGACTGGAATGTTTCCACAGAAAATGGGATTTTTTTTTTCCATCACATGGTCAGGTCGCAAATTTTTGAAACTTTTATGCTCTGTTTCCCTTTTAAAACGGAATGCTTTTAACAGCACCCAAGTTACCTCTTAAATGCTTTGCTGCTTAGAAATTTCTTCTGCCAGATCCCCTAGATCACACACCTCAAGTTCAAAGCTCCACAAATCTTTAGGGCAGGGGCAAAATGCAGCCAGTCTCTTTGCTAAAACATAACGAGAGTCACCTTTGCTCCAGTTCCCAAAAAGTTCCACATCTCCATCTGAGACCACCTCATCCTGAATTTCATTGTCTATATCATTATCAGCATTTTGATCAAAGTCAATAAACAAGTCTGTAGGGAGTTCCAAACTTTTCCACATTTTCCTGTCTTCTTCTGAGCCCTCTACACTGTTCCAACTTCTGCCTGTTACACAGTCTCAAAGTCACTTCCACATTTTCCAGTATTTTTTCAGCAGCACCCCACTCTACTGGTACCAATTTACTGTGTTAGTCCATTTTCATGCTGCTGATAAAGACACATCTGAGACTGGGAAGAAAAAGAGGTTTAATGGACTTACAGTTCCACATGGCTGGTGAGGGCTCACAATCATGGTGGAAGGCAAGGATGAGGAAGTCATGTCTTACATGGATGGCAGCAGGCAAAAAAAGAGAGAGTTTGTGCTGGGAAACATCCATTTTTAAAACCATCAGATCTCATGAGAATTATTCATTATCATGAGAACAGCACAGGAAAGACCTGCCCCCATGATTCAATCATCTTCCACTGGGTCCGTCCCACAACATGTGAGAATTATGGGAGTACAGCTCAAGATGAGAATGAGTGGGGACACAGAGCCATAACATATCCACCCTTATCTGAGCATTTAGACCAGTCCCAGCTCTGCATTTCTCTGATAGAGCTCCCAGAGGTAACCGACAAGTTTGCAATGTTTGCCACTGCCATGGCCCCTACCCTATTGCCCTCATGCTGGAGACAGATCCGAGAACCCAAGAACTGTCAAAGGCCTTTGGCACACTGCAGCTGCTATGTGGAAAAGCAGACAGAATGTTTTCCATGCAGGTCCCTGACCCTCTGGATCCTCACTGGGCAAGACATCCCAAACTGGGCCCCCAGTGAAGCTGCCCCACCACTCTCTGATCACCTCAGTCAGTGGTAGCTTTGTGTTTCTCTGGGGTGGAATTCCTAGAGACAGCTAACAGGGTTTCTGTCATTGCTACTGTGGTGGTACCTGTCCTTGTTGGTCTTGTGCTACAGAGCAAAGACCCTGAACACTTTGCTCACACCTCCAGTATTCTACAGCCACTGTATGAAGAGGAGCCCAGTATCTCTTCCCTATGAGTCTCTGACTCCAAGCTTATCATGAGGTAAGACCTCCAGTTTGGGTCCACATCACAGTTGCCCCATCACCAGCTTATCATTTTAATTGGCAGAGGCTGTGTGTTTCTGTGGGGTGAAACTCCCAGAGACAAGTGACAGGCCCTCTGACATTGCCAGTGCCAAGGTCCTTACCTCTGCTGCCTCCAAGTTGGAGAGGAAACAAAAAGCATGAGCTCACCCTAAGGCTGCGGTGCATAGCCTGGGAGTGCCAAGCTGACATCTGTGGCCAGCACTTGAGTGAAAGAGGAGTCCACAGTTTCAGAGCACTGAGAAGGTGTATGACTGCAAAAATGAGGAGATACAGAGTCATGCAAAATAATACCCTATCTACCAGCCATTATGCTTAAGTGCCATCTACTGGATCACAGCTCAAACTACAACACCAAAAATAACTTTGTTAATACACTTCCATGTGAAACCAAGGGCAAGAATTCAGCCATAAATAAAGACCCTGCAAAAGCCCTCTGAAAACATCCAGAAATGAAACCAAGGACTGTATTCAAATTTCACCACAGTTACAAGACCATTAGCCCACACAGATGGGAAAGAGCCAGTGCAAAAAACTCTGGCAATTCTAACATCCAGAGAGTCTTCTTACCTCTAAACAACTGCACTACCTCTCCAGCAATGGTTCTTAACCGGAATGAAATGGCTGAAATGACAGACATATAATTTAGAATCTTGATGGCAATGAAGATCGTTGAGATTCAGGAGAAAGTTAAAACTTATCCAAGGAATCTAAGAATCCAGTAAAATGATTCAAAGGATGAAAGATGAAATAGCCATTTTAATAAAGAAGCAAACTAATCTGATTTCATAATACAATCAAAAGTATTAACATCAGAATAGACCAACTGAGGAAGGAATCTTAGAGTTCAAAGACTGGTCCTTCAACTTAGTCAGAAAAAAAATGAACAAAATATAAAAAATGAACAAGACTGCCAAGAATTATGGGATTATGTAAATAGACTAACCTATGATGCTTTGGCATCTTTGAAAGAGAAAGAGAAAGCAAGAAAATTGGAAATCATTTGAGGATGTTGTCCATGAAAATCTCCCCAACATCACTAGAAAGGTCAACATTCAAATTCAAGAAATCCAGATAATCTGTGTGAGATACTATACAAGATGACCATCCCCAAGACGCATACTCAGAAGACTCTCCCAGGTCAATGCAGAATAAAAAGCATTAAAGACAGCTAAAGAGAAGGAGCAGATCACCTAAAAAGGAACCCCAACAGGCTAACAGTAGATCTTTCAGCAGAAACTCTACAAGCCAGAAGATCCTTAAGGAAAAGAAGCTCCAACCAACAATTTTATCCAGCCAAACTAAGCTTCATAAGTGAAGAAGGTATGATTCCTCTCAAACAAGCAAATTATAGGGGAATTTTTTACTACCAGAACTGCCTTACAAGAGATCTTTAAAGGAGGGCTAAACATGGAAATGAAAGACCATTACCAGCAACCACACAAACACACTTAAGTACACAGACTATTGACAATATAAAGCAACTACACAATCAAGTCTACATTACAACCAGCCAATAAAACAATGACAGAAACAAATCCACATATTTCAATGTTATCCTTTAGCATAATGTAAATGGGCTAAATGCCCCATTTAAAAGGCACAAAGGGGTTAAGTTGCATAAAGAAGCAAGACCCAACTGTATGATGCCTTTTAAAGACCCATCTCACATGCAATGATACCCATAGGCTAAAAGTAAAGTCTCTGTTCAAAAGCTCCTATATCTGATAAACAATTCCAGCAAAGTTTCAGGATAGAAAATCAATGAACAAAAATTGTTAGTATTTCTATACCTCAATGATATCCAGGCTGAGACACAAGAGAAGAACACAGTCTCATTTGTAATAGCCACAAAAAGAATAAAATACCTAGAAATACAACTAACTAAGGACATGAAAGATCTCTACCATAAGAATTATAAAACACCTCTTAAATCAATCAGAGATGACACAAAGACATGGAAAAACATTCTATATTCATGGATAGGAAGAATCAACATTGTTAAAATTGTCATATTACGCAAAGCAGTTTACAAATTCAATGATATTCCTATAAAACTACCAATGATATTTTTCACAGAGTTAGAAAAAACTATTGTAAAATTCACATGAACCCAAAAAGAGAGTCTGATAGGCCAAAGCAATCCTAAGTAAAAAGAACAAAGCTGGAGATATAATACTGCTCAACTTCCAACTATAGTACGAGAATACATTAAACAAAACAGTATGGTACTGGAACAAAACCAGACACATTGACTGGAATAGACTAGAGAACTCAGAAATTAAGCTGCACACCTCAATCAACTGATCTTTGACAAAGCCAACAATAACAAGCAATAGGGGAAGGGGCATCTTATTCAATAAATGTTGTTATAACTGACTAACCATATGCAGAAGGCTAAAACTGAACTCCTACCTGCCACCATATACAAAAATTAACTCATGATGGATATAAACCCTAGAAGAAAACCTATGAAATATTATTATGAATATCGACCCTGGCAACATTTTCATGATGAAAACCCCAAAAGCAATTGCAACAAAAACAAAAATTGACAAATGGGACCTAATTAAACTAATGTTTCTGCACAGCAAAAGAAACTATCAATAGAATAAATAGGCAAAATATTTGTAACAGGGATAAAATATTTGTAAATTATGAATCAAAAAATGTCTAATATTCATAATCTATGAAGAACTTAAAGAAACAAACAAGCAGAAAGCAAACAACCCCACTAAAAAATTGGCAAGTGACATGAACAGGCACTTCTCAAAAGAAGAGGTACACACCACCAACAAACATACAAAAAATGCTCAAAAGCACTAATCATTAGAGAAATTCAAATCAAAACCACAATGAGATACCATCTCACACCAATCAGAATGGTTATGATTAAAAAGTCAAAAAATAACAGATGCTGGAAAGGTTACAGATAAAAGGGAGTGGTTATACACTTTGGTGGGAATTAAATGAGTTCAGACACTGTGGAAAGCAGTTTAGAGGTTTCTCAAAAAAAAAAGAAAGAAAAGAAAAGAAAAGAAAACTTAAAACAGAATTACTGTTTGACCCAGCAATCTCATTATTGAGTATATACCCAGAGGAATATAAATCATTCTACCATAAAGACACATGCACACATATGTTTACTGCAGCACTATTCACAATAGCACAGACATGGGATTAACCTGGATGTCCATCAATGGTGGACTGATACTATGCAGCCCTGAAAATGAATAAAATCATGTCTTTTGCAGCAACATGGATGAGGCTGGAGGCCATTATACTAAGGGAATTAAAACAGGAACAGAAAACTAAATATCAGATGTTCTCACTTATAAGTGGAAGTTAAATACTGAGTACGTGTGGACAAAAAGAAGAGAACAATAGACACCAGGCCTCCTTCTTGAGGTTAGAGGGTAGGAGGAGGGTGAGGACTGTAAAAAATATCTACTGTACTCATTACCTGGGTGACAAAATAATCTGTACACCAAACCCTTGTGACACACGATTTACCCGTGTAACAAATCTGTACGTGTACCTGAAACCTGAACCTCAAATAAAGGTTGGAAAAAATAAAAAATAAATAAATGAATTGAAATTTGTAAAATACAGAAACAAAGTAGATGTTAAGTCCAAAACATTAAATAATGATAAAATTATCAATTTATCAGTAAGATATAAATATATATATATATATATATGATACACCCAACATTAGAGCACCTGCATGTATAAATCAAATATTTATAGAGCTGAAATAAGATGGATAGCAATACAATAATACTAAGAGACTCCAATAGCCCATCTTCAACAGTGGATAGAACATACAGACAGAAAACTGGTAAGGAAACAGTAGACTAGAACAACACCAGAGATCAAATTGTCCTAATAGATATATACAGAACATTTCATCCCAAAGAAGATGAATACTGCACATTCTTCACAAACATACAAGGAGAATGGTCCAGAATAGACTACATGTTAGGTCACAAAACAAATCTTAACAAATTTCAGAACATTGAAATTATATCAAGTATCTTTTTTTACCACAATGGTTTGAAACTAGAAATCAAAACCAGAAGGAAGATCAGAAAATTCACAAATATGTGCATATTAAACAATACATTTCTGAATAACCAATGAAACAATAAAGAAATTTTTAAAAAACAAAAATTTCTTAAGAAAATTAAAATAGAACATGCTAAAACTTCCGCGAAGCAGTTTTAAGAGGTACATTTATGATGATTAACTCCTACATTAAAAAGCAAAAACTAACAAGTTTGGGAAATTAGGGGGTGAAAAGAGCAGAAATTTACCTTTATACCTCCAGAAACTAGGGGGAAAAAAAAGAACAGAGCTCAAATTTAGCAGAAGGAATAAAATAGTAGGATTAAAGCAGAAATTAATGAAACGGAGACTAGGAAAAACAATAGAAAAGGTTAATAAAAGTGTTTGTTTCTTGAAAAGATAAACTGACAATTCTTTATCTATAGTTTATTAGTCCATTTTCACTCTGCTACAAAGAATTACTTGAGACTAGGTCATTTATGAAGAAAAAAGGTTTAATTGACAACTCCACATGGCTGGGGAGGCCTCAGCAAACTTAAAATCACAGCAGAAGATGATAGGGAAGAAAGACACATCTTTGGCAGATGAGAAAGAGATAAGGGGAAGTAACACAGTTTTAAGCGATTCGTTTTTGTGAGAACTCACTCACTATCACAAGAACACCATGGAGGAAACCTCCCCCACGATCAAGTCACCTCCCACTAGGCTCCTCCCTCAACACATAAGGATTAAAATTTGAGATACAATTTAGGTGGGGACACAGAGCCCAAACCACGCCATATAGTTACTAGGAAAAATGGAGAAAACTCAAATAAATTGGAAATGAAAGTGGAGACATTAAAACTGGTATCACAGAAACACAAAGGATCATATGAGAGTATTATAAACAATTATACACCAACAAATTGGATTATTTAGAAGACATGAATAAATTCCTAGAAATATACAATGTACTGACACTGAATAATGAAGAAACAGAAAACCTGAACAGACTTATAACTAGTATGGAGACTGAATCAGTGATCAAAAACATCCCAACAAAGAAAAGCCCAGGACCAGATGGCTTCACTAGTAAAGAGTTCAATGGAGAATTCTACCAAACATTTAAAGAAGATTTAGTGGCAGTCCTTCTCAAACTTTTTCAAAATAATGAAGAGGAGGAAACACTTTGAAACTCATTTTATGAGGCCAACATTATCCTCATACCATTACAATAGCATTTTTTTAAAATTATACTTTAAGTTCTAGGGTACATGGGTACATGTGCACAACATGGAGATTTGTTACATGGGTGTATACATGTGCCATGTTGGCTTGCTGCACCCATCAACTCATCATTTACATTACGTATTTCTACTAATGCTATCTCTCTCCCAGACCCCCACCCCACTGCAGGCCCCGGTATGGGATGTTCCCCTCCATGTGTCCATGTGTTCTCATTGTTCAACTCTCACTTATGAGTGAGAACATGCGTGTTTGGTTTTCTGTCCTTGTGATAGTTTGCTGAGAATGATGGTTTCCAGCTTCATCCATGTCCCTGCAAAAGACATGAACTCATTCTTTTTTATGGCTCCATAGTATTCCATTGTCTATATGTGCCACATTTTTTTTTATCCAGTCTATTATTGATGGACATCTGGGTTGATTCCAAGTCTTTGCTATTGTGAATAGTGCCACAATAACATTTTAAAATGCCATTTTACAATAGCATTAAAAAAAGAATAAAATACTTAGGAAAAAACTTAACCAAGAAAGTGAAAGATTTATACAATGAAAACTGTAAAACATTGATGAAAAAAATAAAGAACATATCAATATATGAAAAGATAATCTGTGTTCATGGGTTATAATAATTAATATTGCTAAAATGTCCATACTACCCAATGTGATCTATAGATTTAATATTATCCCCCATGAAATCCCAATGGCTTTTAATAGAAATTTTAAAATCCTGAATTTTTTCTGCAACCACAAAAGACCTAGAATAGCCAAAGCAATCTTGAGAAAGAACAAAGCTGGAGGTATCACACTTCCAGATTTCAAAATGTATTACAAAACTAATTTAAAAAGTGTGGAACTGGCAGAAAGACAGATATATAGAATAATGAAACAGAATAGAGATCCCAGAAATACGCCCACACATACAGTCAACTATTTTTTTTTTTTTTACAAGAGTGTCCAGAATACACAATGGGTAGAGGATAGCCCCTTCAATAAATATTGTTGGGAAAACTAGATAGATATACATAGGCAAAGAATAAAATTGAACCCCATTGCATCATACACAAAAATCAACTCAAAGTGGATTAAAGCCTTAAATGTAAAACCTAAAACTGCAAACTTCTAGATTAAAACACAGGAGAACATTTTAATGACCTTGGTCTGGGCAATTATTTCTTGATATGGCACCAAAAGCACAGATAGCAAGAGGAAAAATAGGTAAGTGGGACTACATCAAACCAAAAAGCTTCTACTCAGCAAAGGAAACAATAGAGTTTAAAACAACCTACAGAATGGAGAAACATTATTTGTAAACCATTAATCTGATAAAGAGTAAATCTATAAAATATATAAGAAATTTCTACAGTCTAAGAGCAAAAGGTAAATAATTTTAAAATGGGCAAAGTAGTTGAATAGACATGTCTCCAAAAAAGACATAAAAATGGCCATCATAAGGGTAAACTTTGTATTGACAAAGAAGAGCACTCTGGGAAGATGACTGAAATCTCCTCCTACTTTTCAAATGTACCTATCCATGAATACCTATCCAACAACGATTGCTCCCTTTCTTCCTTGTAAAAAACCAACCAACAAACAAAAAACGAAAAGAAAAGAAACAAACCTGGCTTTATTCAACTATCAGATGGCCATATATATATATATATATTTTTTTTTTGAGATATCTGAACCTGTTCCAGACCTAAGAGATGAACCATAATGGGCTTAAACCAATATTCTGGTGGAGGACTGGGAAGTACAAGTCAACAAAACCTCTTGTATTCTCCCTCTGAGATGTGGTAATCTGGAAAGAACACCTGGCACCATGGCAGCTATCTTGACATTATGAGGTTAGTCAGCCTGAGAAAAAAGACAGGAGGGCAGAAAAACGGAAGAAAACCAGGCCTTTGATCAACACATACAGACACTGAATTTACCAATGCTAAAATTTCCCTAGCTTCAAGTAAAGGTTTTTTACACTTGTCATTATGGACATTTTAGAACAGATAATTTTTTTGTTGTAGAACACTGACCTGTGCATTGTAGGAATATAGGATGCTAATCAGCATCCCTGGTCTCTGCCCACTAAATGCTAGTAGCATTCTTCCCCTTTGGTGACAAGCAAAATATGTCTCCAGACATTGCTAAATGTTTTCTGGCTAGTAAAACATTCCACAAAGCTAATCTTGGCTGAGAACCACTGATTTAAGTTTATTGTTATATAAGATATGTTTCTTATTGTTTCAGGCATTTTAACTGGATAGGTGGCCTAAAGCATCCTAGTCAAGAGCCTTATGGCATCAACCATACCATTTTGTCCCATTTTAATCTTTTATTTATTTATTTATTGTTCTGGTATCTGTTTGCAAAAACCTTCCTTTCTTTCTTTTCTTCCCTCCCTTCTTCTTTTCCTTTCTTCTTTCCTTATTTCTTTCCTTCCTTCACATTTTCTTTCTTTTTTTCACTTATATCAGAAAAATCACGAGTCTGGGTAAAATAGTTATTAGAGCTAGTTTTAACAAGCTTGAGATGATTATGATTCATGCATTAAATCAGAGAAGTTGGAGTGACAAGGCCACTTATCAACTGATTGTTGAACAGAATGGCAACAAATGAATTACTGCATCTGCTCCTCTTTCTCAGAGGTATTGTCAAGAATAAATCATAGATGCTGATTTTGAATCTCCTGATGAGATATAACAAAATATTCTGCTCACAAACAGGCTTGAGTCACTCCAGGCAAAGCCAGTGTGGATGCAGCATGTTGGAGGAAAAAATTACACAAAAACATTTCTTAGAGATCATCTGTGAAAAGCCCTTACTCTCCCCTACTACCACTGACAGCATAATATCCTAACCCTTTCATGATAGCCATAACCTTTACTTTCATATATGCTTCTGAAAAAGAAATTTGTGTATCAAATTATGAAAATTAGCATTATCATGGAGTGAATTTACTTGAAATGAGTTTAAGATATGTATTAAAATGGCTGTGTTATGTATTTGGGAATATTCTCTTTCCCTAGATTTCTTTCATAGCAGATATAATGTAGCTATAATTACAGATTGTCAGAATCAAGTTTTGCTTCAATTTAACATAATTAAAGCTAGTTCTACCAAATTCAGTGTCCTTATTTTTGTAGCAAGAATAACTTAATGTCTTCTTTCTGAAGCTGAAAAACTACAAGTCTAATGGAACATTTGTGCTTCAGAATTCAAGTGCCATGTTTGTCAACGATGCATCTATATTCAATGCCAAAGCTTTTATTAGTTTTGCTATGACAAATAACAGCTTTACAATTTCAGAGGCAAGTCAATATCACACTTTAAATGGAATTTCTAAATAATTGAACTCTTAAAAGACATATATAGCTTTTCAAATACCGTGTATGATTTACCACATGGCAAATTTTATTATTCAAAGAAACTTCAAATCAACTCTACAACTTTAGTAAATGGTCGTCTAACTGGGGTTGCAATGCTTTGTTACAAAGTGCTTCATTCCACTGGTGAACCACTCTGATGCATTTCCTTCCTCCTTCCCACCCTCTCTCCTCTCTCCCTCTCTTCCTATTTCCTTCTTTTTTTCTTTTCTTTATTCCACAACTTATTAAATGCTAATATGTGGCAAGTTCTGTGTTAAGTCTGTGGATACATTAATCAACAATGCTATAGTATGAAAGTTTGTATCCCCCCACACCACAAATTTATATGTTGAAACCTAAACTCCATGGTGATGTAAGAGCCAGGGCCTTGGCTAGGCACTGTGGCTCATAGCCATAATTCCAACGTGTTAGGAGGCCAAAGCAGGCAGATCACTTGATGTCAGGAATTTAAGACCACACTGGCAAACATGGGGAAGGCTGTCTCTACTAAAAATACAAAAATTAGCCAGGCGTGGCAGCGCATGCCTGTAATTCCAGCTACTTGGAAGGCGAAGGCGGGAGAATTGCTTGAACCTGGAAAGCAGAGGTTGCAGTAAGCTGAGATAGCACGACTGTGCTGCAGTGTAGGCAATAGAGTGAGTGATACTCAGTCTCAAAAGAAAAAAAAAAAAGATCTAGGGCCTATTGCAGAGTGATTGGGTCAAGAGGGCAGAGCCCTTATAAATGGGATTAGTAGTTTTATAAAATAGGCCCAAAGGAATTTATTCCCCCTTTCCACCATGTAAGGACCCAGCAAGAATGTACCATCTATGAACCAGAAAGCTGACCCTCGCCAGACACCAACAGAAATAAATGTCTATTGTTCATAGGCTACCTGGTTTATGGTATTTTGTAATGGTAGCCTGAATGGACTAAAACAAACAAGATTCAGTTCTTGATTTCAAGTAGCTTACAGTCTATATTGAGGTATCGTAAAGTAAGCAGGCAATATAGGATGAAAGTGCTAAGACAAAGATAAGCTCAGGTAAACTGGATGAAGAAACCAGTAAATACTTACTGGAAACCTACTGGATTGTTTATTGCACTGTGCTTGCAGCAAGGGGGCTTACAAGACAATTTGTACTTACAGTAAGGCAAAACTTGCCTCTTTGTCACTTTATTACATTAGGTTTAGTTCTGCACTCTAAAAACATGCAGAATGACTCTAGTCCTTTTGCCATGTTCAAAAGTTTTGTCAAAGAATAGTTTTTCTTCTTTTCTTAGCACGCACTAAAGGGCAAAGCCAGATAGTCTATAATTATTCCCTCAATGAGGGATACATCTTTAAAATATTCCTATTATGGGAAAATACAGACGAAAATTTACTTGGAATTTTCCACCTTTATTAATTTCAATTGTGAAGACAAAGCACTAAATGTTGTAGTCCTTCAGTTTCCCAGCAAATGTTCTACCAACAGTGGTATTGATGAGTCATCCTCAACATTGACACAAAAGTCAGTACTCAAATTAGCATTCCAGATAGCACTTGCATTTCAGATGGTAAAAAATGCCAAGGTCCTTAGACAACCAAGGTTATCAAAGCTCAGTTTTTTCCTGATGGCGTATGATAGATACTTTTAGTTTTTCTTCATTTTTTCCTCTTTGTAAAAATTTTTCAATTAATAATAGGGAATTTAGAATTTTATGTATAAACTACTAAGTGTCAATGAACTGGATAAACTTTTTCTTGTGAATCAAGAATTCTATTCCCACTTCTGTCACTAATTTGCCATGTGACCTTGGGAAAGTCATTTCATTATACCAACTGCCTATTGATAAGATAAACCTAATGTTCCCTATTACCACTTTCATTTCTAAGTTCCTATGATTTTGAAATAATTTTACTGAAGAAGTGGCTAAGAAATCTGAGAATCACACAAAAAGTGTGTCTATAATTCTTACCCACATCCCCCTCCCACCAGTAAATCTAAGGAATCCTGTATTTACCTCATATAATATTTGATATTAAGTTTATAAGTCAAAGGGTGAGTGTGTCTCAGACAAAACTTAAAATAATTGAGTGTCTCCCAAGCACCAAGCAATATACTACATCCTTGACATACGTGTGCTCATTCAATCTTGGAATCACTAATTGTCTATGCTTTTGTCAAGCTTTTCCAACCCTATCATTATTGTGATGTTGAATTAGAGGATAGGAACAAATAATTGTTGAGTTCTCATTATGTGCCAAGAAATATTTTAAGCATTTTACAAGCACTGGTGCAGTATTTGGTACATTTTAAAGGTTCACTAAATGTTTCTCAAATAAATTAATTTATAAGGAAGTTAAAAATGATTTCTCAGTAAATGTTATATCATATGACAACTGTATGATTTGTTGTGTTTGTGGCTTACTATTTTGCCTTGAACCAGTCTAGTTTTACTAGGTTTTATTTGCTTATCTGGGAAAGGAGAGAAACGCCTCATAAAGTGTTTGTTAGGATCAAGTGGGGTTTAAAAACAAAAATTTGTTTTGATTAATATGAAATTAGTATAGACTTACATAGTTACAGTGTATTCTTATACTTAACACAGCTTTGTAAATTCCAGAAATTATAGCAATAAAGAAGAATCCAAAGATGGAGGTTGAGGGTTGAGCAGGGTAGGCTACTCTTGAAAACCATTCATATCCTATCATCATCAATATCATCATTGTTATAATTCCTTTTTCTTCTTTTTTTTAAATGATTTTTTTTTTTACACAGTCTCGCTCTGTCACCCAGGTGGAAATACAGTGGTGCAATCTCTGCTCACTGCAACCTTCCCCTTCCAGGTTCAAATGATTTTCATGTCTCAGCCTCCCGAGTAGCTAGAATTACAAGCCTGTGTCACCACACTGGCTAATTTCTGTATTTTTAGTAGAGTCAGGGTTTCACCATGTTGGTCAGGCTGGTCTCAAACTCCTCGTCGTGCCACCAACTGATCTTTCAGCCTCCACCCGCCTTGTCCTCCCAAAGTGCTGGGATTATAGGCATTCGCCACTATGCCTGGCCCTCATCATCATCATCATTCCAAACATCAAAGCCAAGTCCTGGGGCGGTGCTCATGACCATAATCCCAGCCCTTTGGGAGACTGAGGCATGTGGATCACCTGAGGTCAGGAGTTCAAGACCAGTCTGGCCAGACTGCACACCAGCAGTCCCAGGTACTCAGGAGGCTGAGGCAGTAGAATTGCTTGAAAGTGGGAGGCGGAGGTTAGAGTGAGCTGAGATCATGTCACTGCACTCCAGCCAGCCTGGGAGACAGAGCGATATGCTGTTTCAAAAAAAAAAAATCCAAGTCCTAAAGCAGGGTCACAAAACCAAATGCCTAAGGTCTAAGCAGGTATGAGAAGTGAGGTAGGTGGAGGATACAATCAAATTCAGAAAATATAACTCATTTTAACTGGGCTACCATTACTCACTTCTGATCCTGGCCTTAGAAATTTAGGACCAGCATTACCAGACCTTCCAAATTTTAAAAATAAGTAATAAATTCATTTTTTATGAAATTTTCCATTTTTTAAATGTCATACAAACCAAACACAACAGATTGCACATCGTATCTGGTTTAACGTATATTTTCTTACATCGAGACTAAGGGTTTTTGTACTCTTTTTGTCAGCCCTTTTACTGTATGGAATCATGTTCTATATCTTAAGCTTATCCTTTTCCCTAGATATCCCCACTACCATTGAAAGCTAAGCCCTCATCATCTCATGCCTGCATTACTGCAGTGGGCTTCTAATTGTTTTCATTGCTTTTTTACCAGATTAATCTTTCTGCAATACCACTTTAATCATTTAACTCCCATGTTCAATAATCTATAATGTCACATTAATTCCATATTCTTATGCCTGGCTTTTAGGACTTCCTCTAATTGGATTCCCTCTTATCCAATCTTCTTTCTTCTACTTTTTTCTAAAGATGTATATTGCATTTTTGTTTTCCCTGAGCCTTTGCTCAGGCAAGTCCCCCAACCTGAAATACACTCTGACCTCTCCAGACCTATCAGACTTCTCCTCTTTTCATGAAGCCGTCCTTGATACTATAGCCCAAACTAAATAGGTATTACATTTTCTGAATTTATATTTCACATATATTCAGGAGACAATAGTTTAACATTAAATTATTCTCTAATTATGTCTTATGTTAGTCTTGAATATCCAATTGGGTTATAATCTGCTCAAAAACAAAGGCTATATTTTCTTCATTAGGCATTCCATTGAATCTAGCATGCTGCTAAGTACCTTAGGCGATCCTCGAAATGTTAACAAGAGTAATATGGTTAAAAGCACATAGAAGCCTGGATGAGAAACCTTGATTTTGGATGGTGCTTTGTTGTTACATAGACCTAGATCTAAATCCAAGATGTATTATGTAAGGATTGTGTACCTTGGATTCTGATAATCAATTTTCTTTTATTAAATGATAATTATAGCTAACACATAGTGAATACTTATTTTCCAGGCGTTGTTCTAAACACTTTATTAATCAGTAATTTTCACAATAACCCACTAGCTAGATAATATTCTTGTTCCTATTTAATAGCTGAGAAAACCGAGGCAAAGAGAATAAAGTTAAGTAATTTTCCCAAGATCATGGCTAATATGGGTTAGAATCATGATTTGAACCCAGGCAATCTTTGTTCAGAGTTCACAATCATAATCACAATGCTATGGGAACAATACAGTACCTACCAAAGGCAGTTAATACCAAGTGATGGTGGTAGTTGTTAGGCAAGTAGTAGCTATTTTAACTTTGGAAAATCACTTAGTTTCTCTGGCATTTAGTTTTATTCTACTGTATGGACTTCATTGGAGCTATTGGGATACACTCATGAGATAATCCATAAAAATTTAAGTGCACTATATAAATTATGGTTGTTATATTAACATTATTATACTATGAATAACTTCTCAACCTTCTCATTTCTAATATATTCTTGAAAATGGTTTAATTTCTTCCTGAACCATTGTAATCAATGCCAACAAAGTTGATCAGGGCTTTTTACTTGACATCCATTGCTTGCTTGGGAGAATACTGGAAAACTGTATTGGTCTTATAGCATTCTCCACATTTTCAAAGTTAAGCAGTATCTACCTGGGTTTAGCCTACTTCTGATCGAGACCATTATTAAGGATATTATAATCTTTAAAATACAATAAAATTTCCAGTCTCTTCCAGCTAATACAGTCCTCCTTTCCACATAATAGCATAGTAACAGATGTAGTTATAAGGGGGAAGAGCTATGAGACGATGAAGGAAAGCTAGTTACTGTAAGTTTGCCCTTTTCGTAAGAAACTTTTATCTCATTCTTTGTAATTCGAACTCAGCTATGACTAAAATTCTTGGCAGTTTGTGCCAAATATCCCCAATCCATTATTCTACATGTTTGCTTCCAAAATTGAGAGAAACAAATGTTCTTTACCTTTCTACCTGTAATTTAGTTTATAGAGGGTGTGGCCAGGTCCAAAGTGTATGAGTATACTTACTAGTTTTATTTTTTAAATGGCTATTCATTATCCTTTATTTGGATATATTATATTCCAATTAGTACTATATTATTGGATATTTGTTTTCTCTGATTTTTGCAAATGTTCATGTTCTCTGCAATCAACACTCATAATACACACATGTTTAAGGACTTTTTAAAATCAGTTCTTTTATTTGAACTATTTATCCTGAAACTCTCCCTCTCCCTACCCTCCAACTCCCAATAGGCCCCAGTGTGTGCTGAGGTTGCAGGGAAATAGGAATGCTTTTTCAAAGAACTTCTTTGAAACTTCTTTGAAAAAAAATCATTATTTACCCAGGAGTCATTCAGGAGCAGGTTGTTCAATTTCCATGAAGTTGTATGGTTTGAGTTTCTTTCTTTCTTTCTTTCTTCCTTCCTTCCTTCCTTCCTTCCTTCCTTCCTTTCTTTCTTCCTTCCTTTCTTTCTTTCTTTCTTCCTTCCTTTCTTCCTTTCTTTCTTTCTTTCTTTCTTTCTTTCTTTCTTTCTTTCTTTCTTTCTTTCTTTCTTTCTCTTTCTCTCTTTCTTTCTTTCTTTCTTTCTTTCTTTCTTTCTTTCTTTCTTTCTTTCTTTCTTTCTTTGAGATGGAGTCTCGCTCTGTCACCCATGCTGGAGTGCAGTGATGTGATCTTGGCTCACTGCAAGCTCCGCCTCCCGGGTTCACTTCATTGTCCTGCCTCAGCCTCCCAAGTAGATGGGACTACAGGCACCTGCCACCACACTAGGCTAATTTTTTCTTTGTATTTTTAGTAGAGATGGGGTTTCACCACGTTAGCCAGGATGGTCTTGATCTCCTAACGTCATTATCCACCCTCCTCGGCCTCCCAAAGTGCTGGGATTATAGGCGTGAGCCACTGTGCCCAGACTGAGTGAGTTTCTTAACCTTGAGTTCTAATTTGATTGTATTATGATCTCAGATAGTATTTGTTATAATTTCAGGGTTTTTTGTTTTTGTTTTTGTTTTTTGCATTTGCTGAGGATTGTTTTACTTCCAATTACGTGATTGATTGTAGAGGAATTGTCATGTGGCTCTGAGAAGAATGTATATTCTGTTGTTTTGGGGTGGCAAGTTCTGTGGATATCTATCAGGTCCACTTGATCTAGAGCTGAGTTCAACTCCTGAATACCTTTGTCAATTTTCTGTCTCAGTGATCAGTCTAATATTGACAGTGGGGTGTTAAAGTCTCCCATTATTCTTATGTGGGAGTCTAAGTCTCTCTGTAGGTCTCTAATAACTTGCTTCATGAACCTGGGTGCTCCTGTATTGGGTGCATATATATTTAGTATAGTTAGCTCTTCTTATTGAATTGAAACCTTTATCATTATGTAATACCCTTCTTTCTCTCTCTCTCTCTCTTTTTTTTTTTGTCTTTGTTGTTTTAAAATCTGTTTTGTCAGAAACTAGGATGGCAAACTCTGCTTTTTTTCTGCTTTCTATTTGCTTGGTAAGTGTTCCTCCATCTCTTTGTTTTGAGCCTATGTGTGTCTTTGCATGTGAGATGGATCTTTTGAATATAGCACACCAATGGATGTTGTCTCTTTATCCAGTTTGCCTTCTGGGTCTTTTAATTGGGGCCTTTTGCCCATTTACATTTAAAGTTAACATTGTTATGTGTGAATTGTATCCTGTCATCATGATGCTAACTGGTATATTTTGCAGACTTGGTGATGTAGTTGCTTTATAGTGTCATTGGTTTTGTACTTCAGTGTGTTTTTGTAGTGACTGGTTATGGTTTTTTCTTTCCATATTTAGTGCCTCCTTTGGGAGCTCTGGTGTTGATGAATTTCCTCAGCATTTGCTTGTCTGAAAAGGATTGTATTCCTCCTTTGCTTGTGAAGCTTAGTTTGGATGGATATGAAATTCTGGATTGGAAATTTTTTTCTTCAAGAATGCTGAATATTGGCCCCCAACCTCTTCTGGCTTGTCCAGTTTCCGCTGAGAGGTCTGCTGTTAGTCTGATGGGCTTCCCTTTGTAGGTGACCTGACCTTTCTCTCTGGCGGCTCTTAATAGTTTTTCCTTCATTTTGACCTTAGAGAATCAGATAATCAGAGTTTTCATGCTCTGGAATTCATTTCTCTGCTTTTTCTGTTTGGCTATTGATACTTGTGGTTTCATTGTGAAGTTCTCCTGTTGCGGTTTTCACCTCCTTCAGGTCATTTATGTTCCTCCCTAAACTGGTTATTCTGGTTAACAGTTCCTGTAATGTTTTATAATGGTTCTTAGCTTCTTTCCATTGGGTTAGAACATGCTCCTTTAGCTCAGCAAAGCTCATTATTACTCACCTTCTGAGGGCTTCTTCTGGCAGTTCATCAATCTCAACCTTAGCCCAACTCTGTGCCCTTGCTGAAGAGGTGTTGAGATCATTTGGAAGAGAAGAGGTACTCTGGCTTTTTGAGTTTTCAGCACTTTTTCACTGATTCTTTATAATCTTCATGAGTTTATCTAGCTTCAATCTTTGAGGCTGCAAATCTTTGGATAGGGTTTTTGTGAGGGCTTTTTTGTTGATACTATTGTTGTTGCTTTGTTTGTTTGTTTTCCTTTTTAACAGTCAGATTCCTCTTCTGTAGGGTTTCTGCAGTTTGCTGGGGGTCCACGCCAGACCCTATTCACCTGCATCCCTCCCACACCTGGAGGTGTTACCAGTGGAGGTTGCAGAACAGCAAAGATGGCTGCCTGCTCCTTCCTCTGGGAGGTCTGTCTCAGAGGGGCACCAACCTGATGCCAGCAGGAATGCTCCTGTGTAAGGTCCCTGGTGAGCCTACTGGGGGATCTCACCTAGTCAGGATGCACAGGATCAGCGCCCGCTTAACCAAGCACTCTTGCTGCCCCTTGGTGGTGGGGATGTGCTGTGCTGGGGGGAATCCCACCGGTCTGGACTGCCTGTATTCCTCAGAGCCAGCAGGGGGAAACAAATAAGTCAAGTCCAGCGATTTCACGGAAACAACTGCCACACCTTCCCCAGGGGCTCTGTCCCAGGGAGATCAGAGTTCTGTCCATAAACTCTTGGCTGGACTTGTGGAAATTTCCTCAGGGAGGGCCATCCAGTGAAAAGGGATGGATCTATCTGACCTAAAGATATAGTCTGGCCACAAACTGCTGCAGTCACTGTGCTACACTGCGGAGATTTCCTCCTGGGTCCAAGCCACCCAGGCTCCCTGGCACCAGCAGGGGAAAATGACAGACTGGAGCTGCAGTGATGGCTGTTGCCCCTTCCCTGGAAACTCGGTAGCCTTAGGCAGTCTCCAGAGGAGTGACCACCGAAAATCTGCACAGCTCTGTGCTCGGGACCTAAGGCCCTGTTGGCACTGGCTCACGAGGGGATCTCCTGATCTGCAGGTGGCACAGATTCATGGAAAAAGTGTGGTTTCCTGGGCGGGGTAGCACAATCACTCACTGCCTCCCTTGGCTAGGGGTGAGAGCTCCCCTTGCCCTGTGCTGCTCCAGGGTGGGCCCTCGTTCCACCCTGCTTTTCCTTGCTCTCTGTGCATCGTACCAACTTCCTAGTCAGTCCCAATGAGAGAACCTGGATACCTCAGTTGCCGGTGCAGGATTCACTCGCCGTTTTCGGTGTTCTTGGTGTGAGCCTCCAACCGCAGCTGTTTCTAGTTGGCCATCTTGGCCCCTTTGAGTATATTTATTGAATAGGCATAATCTAACTTGATTAGCTATGAAGGAAAAGAACAAAGGAAAGCCACTATGCAGTAATATGGAATAATGCTATTCTGCATAAAGATGAACAATTTCAGTCTCCTCTCAGTTCACTAATAATTCTATCATTTAGACTTCAATATGCTCGATTATAATACACATTACTCTATTCCAAAATAGCAGTAGCCTGTTTTTTTTAATATAAATGAGCAATTATGAGTATGGAGGTTGATAGCATACAGAGGGCATTCATTAGGATTTTTTTACGTATAATGATAATGCCAGCAATGGCCTTATTCTCTTTCTTGCTTTTCTTCTTACTGACCTTTCTTTTCCCTCCAAGCAATAGCGTTATCAAAAGTAAGTGAGCCAAAGAAGGCTAAACCAACACTGGGGGTTGGATTAGCTGTTACTTTATAAAATATATCGTCTTGTCTAAAGATATGATGCTTTATTCTTAGAACCTTTGAAAAGAGGGTGCTTAGTCAGTTTGTACTGCTATAACAAATTACCATAAACCAGGTGACTTAAAACAACCAAAATTGATTTCTTACAGTCTGGAGGCTGGAAATCCAAGACCAGGGTGAAAGCATGGTTGGGTTCTGGTGAAGACCATCTTCCAGGTTGCAGACTGCCAACTTCTTATTGTACATGATATCTTCACATGGCAAAAAGAGAGTGAGAGCTCTGTTGAGTCTTTTATGTAGTATTAATAGATATTAAGGTTATTAACTTCATTTATGAGGGCCCCACCCTCATGACCTAATATTCTCCCAAAGCCCCCACTGCTAATACCGACACATTGAGGCTTAAGAGTTCAACATATGGATTTTGAGAGGAACACAAGCATTCAGTTCATTTTAGGGAAAAAAAAAATCTGGAAAACTAAACCTTTTATTTCATCCTATATTTTCAAAATAAAGGAAAGCGACAAAGAATTAATTTTTTTGACCAATACCAGTGGGAAATAACTACATCAACATTATAAGATAGCAAAAGAAAAGAAAATCATTCCCAAAGGGGCCACTACGTTACTCGCTCCTCTCTACCTACGTAAAGCAGAGGCTCCTGGCCAATGTCAGGACCCTGCCATGCAAAAAGGAGACTAAATATCTGCCCAGATGCTAATCCTCGTATTCCTCTCCATGGCCAGATGTAGCCTGGGGTGGTGGGAGCTATTAATCTTTTATATAATCATAACCATTAAGTTTATCCAATGTGCCCATGAATATTTTTATTTCCCACATGTGCCATTATAAGATAAAGGTTAAAATTCATTGACTGATGTAAATTCTGACCAAGCCTTCTCCATAAGACAGATTACACTTATCTAGCAATTTATCTCTCTCTGTTTCTCTCTCCCTCTCTTTCTGTGTGTGTTTGTGCGTGTGTGTGTGTGTTAGCTTTCACAATTACCCTAAACAACTTTGGAGGCGGTGAATCAATATTATACAATTTTACATTTAGTACATCACTGTACATATAGTGAAATCTTTATTATAAAATGCTGGTTGATATAAATCCATTTTATGTCAAAATGAATGAATATGGCATGACACATCACCCCCTCGCCCATCTGAGCCAGCATTCAGACAGATCCAGAGAAGGGCATGATTTCTACTTTCTTTCTTTTTTGAGACCGAGTCTCGCTCTGTTGCCCAGGCTGGAGTGCAGTGGCGTGATTTAGGATCACTGCAAGCTCCGCTTCCTGGGTTCCTGCCATTCTCCTGCCTCAGCCTCGAGTAGCTGGGACTACAGGCGCCCGTCACCACGCCCGGCTAATTGTGTGTGTGTGTGTGTGTGTGTGTGTGTGTTTTGGTAGAGATGGGGTTTCACCGTGATAGCCAGGATGGTCTCAATCTCCTGACCTCTTGGTCCGCCCACCTCGGCCTCCCAAAGTGCTGGGATTACAAGCGTGAGCCACTGCACCAGGCCATGATTTCTACTTTCAGTATTTAAGCCACATTCCATATCCTGATGGAAGTTTCAGAGAAGAGTTTGCATACAGTGTTTCCAATTGTGTAAATAGTTATTAGTATAACAATATTTTATTAGACAAGTAACAACCAGGGTTAGTGTGTAAGTCACAACTCAAACTGCCGGCTAGACCACTGGCTGCTAGTTGCTGGTCCTCAAAATACCTGATTTTTTTTCCATGTATAAACTTAAAAAATCCATTCCTTTAGTTTTGAGTCACACAGTCTGTGGGTTCCCCCTGCTGGCTCTTTAAGTATTAGAACTCACAAGCTAAAAAACACTTGGGGATACCTATACACTGAAAACCAACTCCAGAGACAGAGCATCAGAATGATACCTGATATTGGAAGATTCCAGTTTGTAAGGGCAGAGCGATGTGGAGATAATACTAAGCTTATTTAACTTAAGAACCACTGAGACACAGCCCATTCGATTTGACATGTTTACCCACTTATTGTTTTTATGAATTGGTTACTAATGTTTAAAATGTGATTTTTTCATTTCCTTTGAGAGGCTGCCAACAGAGAGCCAATATTGTTCCACAGATGTGGTAAAGTAGTGTTTGCCCTTCTTAGATGGGGCATGCACACTAGAATTTTCCACAGTTACCAATATTGCTATGTCATGACTCACACTTACTGGGTGTCAGTTGCCCGTTATCATCAGGCATGAGCTGTTATTTTTTTTGTATGCTTGGCCAATTTCACTCATTACTGTTTTGTGCCCAGATTCCACCAGACATTTGAATTTTGAACTTCCGCTTTGAAACAGTGCAGATACCAATTTCTCCAAAACTCACTACTGATTCCTCCAAATACTTATACCTCAACACCTTGCAAACTAAGCGTTTTGTTATTTTGACATAAAAGAGCAAATATGCCTAGGAAAATGTATGCTATAAGAACTGTAATTTAGAACTTATGGGCTCATAATGAAGCTGCTTTTACCACTTGGAGTTAAAATTTGAGAAAAATACATATAGAGATTTCTCTTAATAATGAACTATGAAAATAATACCCTTACAGTACTGTTTCACTTCTGAATCAATTTCTATAGCTGCAGCAAGGAATAAGAGAGAGACTAGTATTTAAAAAACTTTATCAGTCAAGTAGCAGAAGAAAAAATACACTGTGACTGAGAATGGGATGAAAGAAATATCTGAGGTCTTTTAAGAAAAGACCATATAATCTTATCTAGACCTGGCTACGACAAGCTGAAATTGAGGAAACCCAAAACTCCTTTTACACTGCATTTGGATAAAAAGCAAAGCCTTGACCTGTTATTATCTGCCCCCAAGAAACCCGAACCTGCCATCTGGACTCACTGCTTCTTGATAATAGAGGGGCCAGGCACTGGTGGTTCACCAAAGCAGCTGTTAAGTTTACTGTACTTATATATTTAGCATGAAATGAGTGTTTTGGGGGAGGGTGGAGATGTGGCTTTTTTTTTGTTTTTTTTTTTTTTTTTTTTTTTTTTTTTTTTTAGCAATTGAATAGTTTAAATATGATTTCTGGAATTTTTTGCTATAAGGTGCTCCTGTTCAAGTTCAGTTTCTTCCCTTCATCCATCTCTCATTCCAAATCTTTATTTTCCACGTCTCAGTACTTCTTCTTCTATTAAGAGATAACAAAATGAAGCAGTATGAAGATGTATGAAGCAGTATGAAGCAGTATGCTTGGAGTCAGGATTTGTAGATCTGAATCACATCTCTGCGCCTGACCATTTTCTGAAACAGTTTCTCCCATGGCAAAATGTGAGCTTAGAATATAGAAAAATGCAATGATTTTCTTAATGACTACTACATAATTAGGCATCCATGTACATGTGCTTATCTAGTATAATCTTTTGAAGTGAAAACAAAAGCAAGTCAAAGGATCCACAGTTGATGTATGAGAATTATACGTGATCCAAACATAAGCAAACTGAATATGGGGGCCTTATGCACATCTTTTTTCTTTCTTTCTTTCTTTCTTTTTTCTTTTTTTTTTTTTTTAGACGGAGTCTCACTCTGTCGCCAGGCTGGAGTGCAGTGGCATGATCTTGGCTCACTGCAAATTCCGCCTCCTGGGTTCTCTTGCCTCAGCCTCCCGAGTAGCTGGGACTACAGGTGTGCACCACCATGCCAGGCTAGTTTTTGTATTTTTAGTAGAGATGGGGTTTCACCATGTTGGCCGGGATGGTCTTTATTTCTTGACCTCGTGATTCACCTGCCTCAGTCTCTCAAAGTGTTGGGATTATAGGCGTGAGCCACCACACCTGGCCCTATTTTTTCTTTTGGCAGAAATCTTTCTTAAAGATTCCTTGTTGTTTTATGATAAAATGTTTATAAAATAAAACCAAACAGCTCAAACTGTATAATGAATTACTAACAACATCAAATATAATAACTCATTTATTAGTCAGACACCTCTCAGAGAGAAATTAATGGTTAGGTCCCAGTGGCTTGAAAGTTCATGAATAGTAATCATGTCTAAAGCAAAAATTTGAAAAGTTCTCAGGGCCAAGTGGGCCATATCTGTCTCATAGGGTAAATAGTGGGCTTCAGGTATTAGGCGATCATTACTGTCTCTTTTCATTCTGATATCCCCTTCCTCGTCCTTCTTGCTAAAGTAGAATTTTCCAAAGGGCGTTTCATGGGATGTCACTTGGTATCCTAAAGTAAAACAAGACAGAGGGAGTAATAGGTTCTATAATTATTTAGGATATGCTGAATTGAGTAACAATACAGTAAAAACAACTAATGGTTACTAGGCTGAATACCTGGGTGATTAAATAATCTGTACAAAAATATCCCATGATACAAGTTTACCTGTGTAACAAACCTGCACTTATACCCCTGAAATTAAAAGTTAAAACAAAGCAAAACAATACAATGAAAACAAATTCTTCTCAGAGTTTTTAATATACCAATATGACGCATGTTCTGGGAATTTGCATAAGACAATAGCTACATTAGTTCTCAATGAGATTTAGTACCATCCTACAAGGATCATAGTATTAGTCTGTTGTCACACTGCTAATAAAGACATACCCAAGACTGGATAATTTATTGAAAAAAAAAGGTTTAATTAACTCATAGTTTCACATGCCTGGGGAGGCCTCACAATCATGGCAGAAGGTGAAGGAGGAGCAAAGTCATGTCTTACATGGTGGCAGGCAAGACAGCCTGTGCAGGGGAACTGCTCTTTATAAAATGATCAGATCTCATGAGACTTATTCACTATCATGAGAACAGCATGGAAAAACCCACCCCCATGATTCAATTACCTCCCACTGGGTCCTTCCCATGACATGTGGGGATTACGGGAGCTACAATTCAAGATGAGATTTGAGTGGGACACAGCCAAACCATATTAATCACTTATAAATGTATTAAGTCAATTTTGATTATCATGTTGATAAGAACCTTTACTTGCATTTAAAGGCCAGATAGCATGGATGCTAAATACCCTGCAATATTTGGGGATAATTGCACAAGAAAAAGAATTGTCTGGCTGTAAGTGCTAGTAGCCTCTTACTGGCATCAGCAAAGACTGCAGCATTCCCAAAAGGAATTTGACCAAAGAGCCTTCAGTTTGGAGTGAAACTTGTGAGACTACTATTTCCTGGAATCCATTTTGGGAAAGGTAGCTTAAGGTACATACTTAAAGACTTAGATTATAGCACTAGTCACTACCCACCACCACCTATGAATTTCTTTTTCTAACTGGGAATTGGTGAAGACCCAAATTGTTTCAATCCCTTTAATCAAAGTGAAATGAAGGTAGAGGAAGGGAGATACATAATTGTGGGTAGAAATCCGGCCTCAAATATGCTTAGGCGGAAAACCACTTTATCTCTTTAGAGCATTTGTGGCTACTTCTCTTTCCTGAAGTATTAGGAAGACTCCATATGCAAAGCCCTTCCACTTCATAGGACAAATTCCTGAAGTGAAAGAGAGCCACCCTCTACTTACTGGGACTGGCATGAGGACCTTAACCAAGAAGAGAAATACAGAATTATATATGAAGAGAGGGGAAAAATATCTGAGTCTTATAAGTGCCTAAGCAATCAGCCTGTGGCACTTCCCAAACTTCCACATCAAGAAGTCTTTTCCTCTCCATTTTCACAGAAACCTTCTCAAATTGTTACCCTTTTGACACTTCTTCCCCACCTTCACTGCTATTTCACTATAAGTCATCATCTGATTTTATCATTAAATATTAAAGGAATTTTCAGAGGCTATAAGGAGGTATAAACAACACATATGATAGCCATATTCTTCTCACTCCTTCCCCAAATCATAGCTATTAAGTTCTGCGCCTAATACAAAGCTATTTACCTGGCTCAACTTGGGAAAATCACTAATACTTTTGGAATCTTGGTTTTCTTGTCTCTAAAATAGAGTTACTAAAAATGTTCACTTTACAGTGTTGCTGTGCACATGAAATGAGATCATGTTACAAAAGGCCTTTGTCCTGGTGCACAGTTAAGTGCACAATTGATGGCAAAGGCATTATTTTTATTATTAATACACATGAAACGTGTCTTCTAAGTCTTAGTTCATAGTTCTTTGGCTACCTGAAATGCTCAAGAAGACCCTGCTGCTTCCACATGCAGCTGAGAAGGTGGCTTTTCTAAACATCTCAGGCAGCACTGGTGCAAGCAGATGGCAGCTACAGCCTACTAGCCTTGTTTCTCATTCACTTTTTCAGGCTCCTTCTTCCACTCCCTTCTCCATCATTTAAAATTTCCATCAAGAAGGGACAGTGGCAGCAGAGAGACCACCAAATTAACAACTTCTCCAATGTTCAGCTCTGTGGGATTTACTCCTCCCTTTTTTCAATCTGAACTGATCCTCAGGGTAATTCTTAAATAGTATCATATGTATTATTCTTTATTACCTGGCCCATTTGGCAGTTTTCAGGTAATATTGGCATAACATGACTGTATATGGGAGAGTGGGGGATCCACAGTCAGGATTGAGTAGAGCTGTATATAGCAATGAGGCCACAACCCTCACTTATATTTTACAAGTTGGAAACATAAGGCCTAGAGGGGGCAATCACTTGCCCAGGCCTCACCATGGTAAGTAAACTGCAGAACTGGGTCTGGATCTGGTTCTCTTGGCTCTTTCAGAGCACAGAGAATACTATTTTGATTGTACCTTAGTACCTCTTCTAGCCATAAGCATGAAATCAGGAAAATTCAGCTATAAGTATCTTAGTAAACTAGCAATGTATTTAGCATAAATTCACAATATAGATATTTTATGTCAGGGATTTTGACTAAGAGTGCTGGGTTAGATAGTACTTTTTCAACAAAATAAACTTAGACCCACTAGTACCAGTGCTCAGAAGGAACATCTGGAAGGAGGATTTGCCCAAGAAGTTCTGGGTGTGTCTTATCAGATTTTCACAGGGATCCTGTTCTTAAGTCCCAGTCTTACACCACCTCCTGCTGAATGCATTGGCTTACAAATTGTGTAAGCTATCCTCTGCTCACCTGAACACAGTAGTGACATGGGGAGGAATTTTTTACAGTCTTTACCTGCATAGTTAGAGGAAGAAAAAGAACTATGAATCTCTTCTCCCTAAATCACTATACAACCCTCCTCAGAGGTTCTGTTACCTCTGCCTGGCACTGCCAGGAATCAGGGCTTGGATTGCCACAGACCCAGGAACCACATACCTTCCTCTCTTTTCCTTAGTCCTACACTGAGGGAAACTTGTCTCTGCCTTCCATTTTCCCCAGCATCTCATATCAAACCCTCGTCTTCCTTTTCATTTCTTTCAATTGACTTTGTCAGCTTATTAAACTCAGATCCTAAGTATTCCCCCCTTTCCTTGAGGGAAAGAAATTCATCTTCAAATCCTTCCAGAGGTTAAGGAGAAACTTTGTCATTCAATTCCTGTTGAATAGTAAAGAAAGGCAAGAAGAGCAAATCAGTTAAGTCTGTATTTTCAGATTATCTGAATATTTATATTCTACTATAATTGCAAAAGTAAAGTAAATTTAGGGAGACACGAAATCCAAACCGAATTCCTCACCTTATTATAATTAACTAGTCCTCTGTTCTCAGCTTCTGATTTCTTCCATAGGGTTTGTACCTGGTAAATTCCCTCATTCCATTTAATCTGCAGTATCTTCCTTCTTAATTTTCTTTTTAGACTTATCCATTCCTGATCTTAGTGCACACTATACATTTAAAAATACATGGAGACATGGAGGGGAGGGCAGTCCAGCAATATAGTCCAGGACAAAGTGCTAACCAGAACTGTCCTTTTCTGTAAAAGGGGAATAATAATAGAATCTAACATATAGTGTTATTATGAAGATTAAAAGAAGATATTTCATATGAAGCATTTAGCCTAGTCCTTGACACATGTAAGTATCCAATAAATGTTTGCTATTATTAAATGTTTATGGTAAAATTACCCCTACACGGTAACCATATGGTTCTTTCCTCTAAGTGAGCCACAGTACACCCACCTTTCAGTGACACTATGCACTTGGAATCATTAGGAGAAAAACATTAGTTAATTCCTTCACTTTGATTCCACCACCTACAAATTTAAAATGAAATTAAAACAAGGAATCTCTTCTAGGCACTTAATAGGGCTTATTTTTAGCCAAACATTACTCTAGGTTCAGGGCAGAGAGCAAAAGGAAAAGGCAAGCATATTGAGATCAAGAATTTATAGTGTCATTAGAAAATGAATAACACTTGGGTTTGGAGGGTGAATTAAGTTTGCTTTTTTCTTTTCTTACTTGTCATTTATATTTGTATTTAGAAATTTTAGAAAAGTATTCTTTATAAGACTTGCTTACCTCGTGTTTCTTGCTGAGAATGTGGTTTATTTGACTGATTTGACTGATTCGGGAACTAATCACCAAAAACTGATTTTATATGCTCCCTGTTTTTCTCAAGTGGTCCTATTTGGAATTGCATTACCTTGAGGTGATAAGGTTCCTGCTCCTCATTAGACATTTTTTAATAAATGGTGTTTTTACTAAAAACTAGAATCAGAAATGTACTCCGCAAAAAAAAAAAAAAAAAAAAAAAAAAAAATCAATAAATTAAAGGCTAGTCAGGCAAAACTCCTTGGATTTTCATTGAGCATAGCTGCATATCCCTTAGGAGTTTACTATAAGTACTACAATAAAGTGAGAGCGCGAGGGAAACATTATGTAAAATTTAACTATATGATGAAGTGGGTTATTGCCAATACAAATAGCAGTAATGATAACACTCAGCTATAGCCATAATACCATGGCAGGAAACTCCAAAAGAGAAAAAAATATCAAGGAAAGCTTTCTAAAAATAAAATCCTGACTGCTTCCCTTTCACTCTCTATCTCCCTTTGTGTGTGTGTGTGTGTGTGTGTGTGTGTGTGTGTGTGTGTGTAGAAACAAGAGGCATCCAGAAAACCCAATCAATCGGGGTCTACACAGAGCATTCAAATGAGTTCTGCTTTTGACTTTGAAAATAAGTATAAAAAGGTGAGCTGCCTTTCTCAGCAACATGGATGGAACTGGAGACCATTATCCTAAGTAAAATAACTCAAAAACAGAAAATCAAACACTGCATATTCTCATAAGTAGGAGATAAACAATCAGTACAAATGGACATGAAGATGGAAATAATAGACACTGGGGACCCCCAAAGTGGGGAGAATGGGAGTGGAGAGGAGGTTGAAAAATTACCTACTGGGTACAGCATTCACTATTCAGATGACAAGTGCACGAGAAGCCCAAACCTCACCACTTCTCAATATATCTAAGTAACAAACCTCCACATGTAATCCTTGAATCTATAAAAATAAATACATAAATACATAAAAAGAGGGTTGTTAAAGGAAAAACATCACACTGGACAAGACAGTAAACACCCAAGTTGGTTTTGTTCCAATTTAATCACCAGCAATAGGAGAAAGGGCACAAAGTCTGGACACTCAGCTCCACTTAGAACAGGGGGAGAGAGTCTTTATTAAGGAGCTGGGGTTAGGGGTCATAGGCCATCTGTGTTTGCTAACTGGCCTTACCCAAAGGAAAAGAAGACTTTCTCATGTTTTCCTAACTGGAGATCCTTTCACAACTTGGAGCAAAGCACTTGCTGAAGGTAGGTTCCTAAGCTCCCACAAAAACTGGGAGATAACGGTGCTATCTTCCTCATTCATTATATTTCAAAGAGTTCATTTCCAAGTTTTTAGGAAACCACTTTCTGGGTGGTAAAACTAGCAAGAGGCTTTTTAAAATATTGACATCTCAAAGGAGCAGAGAAAGAATTTAGGATTACAAATATTCTAAAGTAAATAATCCAAGAAAAGAGAGGTGATGGGCTTAGTGTAGAAAATAAATATGTCCAACGGTTAGTCACGTTGAGGGACATTTTAGGCCTTATTGGTCAGAGGCCATTCTTTTGCATATGTACAAGTATATGTGAAGAAACCATGGTAATAACGTCAGAAAGGCTAACTCCTTAACAGAAATAACATAGGTTCACTCCAGAAAGACAGCTGTTATAATGGAAAAATATTTGACAGTTGTCATAGGAGCTGGGTAAAGCCTTGCACTTAGATTTTAAAAATGAACACAACTTTCCAAGAATGCAGAAATTTTATGGAAGCTCTGTTATGCTGGGTTTTCCATGCTGACACCCTCCTCACCCTTCCACTCTTCATCAGAATGAACTTGTTCCATATTCCATTTGCTGTCTCTGACAAATCAATTTTTGCCAGGATAATAATAAAAGGTACACTAAGAATCACAAGATGATTGACTATTTTAAAGCAACTAATAGTCTGCTATTTAGTACCTTAAATATTGTAGTTGCTAAAATAGATGACGCCTTAGGCACATTTCCTAACAAGGAACAGTGACTGTCCACTTCTACAATGCTGAATTTTATCAATTTATAAAATATACTTTGTTGATTTACCTTAAATGCTGTCTGCTTTACTTAGTATCCGTTCTTAAAAAAACTGAGTGAACGTAAAAGCTATACTCAGTGCTTAGATGTATCTAGGAGTCTTCCTATCAAGTAATAAAAGCAATAATACTTATATTGCTTTTATATATTATCATATAGCATACTCATATGTACTTACATGAGTATATAGAACTTCATAGTTTGAAGTTGCTTCTGTAGCTACCAATTCGTTTCATCCTCACAACAATCCTTGAAGAATTATTACCCCAATTTTACAAAAGAGTTCAGTGAAGTTCACTGATGACAGTGGCCCAAGTCTTACGCCTGGCAAATGTCAGCGCTACTAACAGAAAAACAAGAGAAATTGTTTATGGTGTTGGCTTCCAGAGGACTCCATCTTAACAGGGACTCCTTTGCCAACTTTGAAATAAGGAGTTTAGACCAACTGAGGTTCATGTCTCTTTCAGCTCTGAGTTTGTGATTTTGCTTTGGTGGTTTTTGTAATTACAACTTCAACTCTGTGTTCATATGATACCTTGCATGGTAATATATTTGCATTATTGAAAAGCTTTCTGAAGTCCAAGTTGTTTTTTAAAAGAAAACCTCAACTTTCATGTTCTACTTCTGTAAAAGAAAGAGGCTAGATGAAAATATATCTAAGATATTTTCAGTTCTATTAATTTACAAAGTGTTTGTTGAACTTTTGTTTTCTCATCTCTTTCTGCTTTAAATATGCTTATCAATATTTTGCATTTTATATAAAGTCATTAAGAAATCTGTCTGCATTCGCTAAACACACATGCACACATAACTTCAGAGGCTCAGAATCCACCAGCCTGAGTCCACCAACTAGCAATGAGCCAGAGATTTGCTCTTCTGCTTTTACTGGATAAGAGATTTAAATATAACCAATTCTAGAATATTACAGGGTTCCCTTCCCAACCACAAGTAACATTTCATTCATTTCACTGAACATTTATTTTCTATCCAAGGACTCAAACGAAACCACATTTAAGAAGATGCTCTATGACAATGGTTGTACTTACACTGTGTGTACTCTGAAGAACTTGGCAAAGTTTCTGCATGCTTGCCTAAAGAATGGGATCAGGGGTGGCATTATAAAACTAGAGTAATTGCTCAAAATCTAAACCTTCCCCTCATTTAAATTATGTAACTATCCAACCCTAAATTTAAACATAAAATTTATAGGCTGGGCACCAAGTGGCTCACGGCTGTAATCCCAGCACTTTGGGAGGTCAAGGAGGGTGGATCACTTGAGGTTAGGAGTTCAAAACAAGCCTGGCCAACATGGCAAAAACCCATCCCTACTAAAAATACAAAAAAAAAAAATTAGTAGGGAGAGGTGGCAGGCGACTATAATGCCAGCAACTCGGGAGGCAGAGGTTGCAGTGAGCCGAGATCATCCTACTGCACTCCAGCCTGGGTGACAGAGTGAGATTTGTCTCAAAAAAACAAAACAAAACAAACAAACAAAAAACCCATAAAATTTATAGTATGTAGTTAAAGAAATAAGGCAAAAAGGAGAGAAGACACTCTACCATTCAGTTGATTTTGTGTACTGTAGATTAAGCAAGCTCTGAAAAAGCCAAGGATGGTGCATAAAGGCCTTCTATCTCCTGCAATCCTCTTCCAGCCCTGCTCTCATTGTCTTCAGCTTCTGCTTAGCTGCCAAGTGCCAGTGTTCCCTCAACTTACACCTATCCACAACCTCTCCACCCAACAACATACTTCCCCCAGCCAGTCATGTAGACAAGTAATCAGCCAACCCATGCTGGTTTATCTCTTACTTTATAATTGTCACTCCCTACCATAATTGTCTCCTCTTTTTCTAATCCTAGGAACATTCCCATTTCTTACCTATGTAAGAAATTCTTGTAATTAAATTCTGTAAATAATAAGTATATGATTTACCTGATGTAAGGCTAAGAGCCAGGTTTTGGAACTAGGCAAACTGCTCTGCTACTTATTGTGTGACATTAAGTAAATCACTTAACCTCTCTGAGTCTTACTTTCTTTATCTGTAACATGGAGATAATATTACCATCTTCACTGGATTTTGTGAGCACATAGTTTCTGCCCTGAAAATATAGTCGTCGTTGTTGTTGTCACTTTAAAAAAGAGAAAATTGTTCTGGAAGATAACTCATTTTTTTTTTTTTCTTTTTTAACAGCAGTTTGAAGTTACGTGATCTTCTGGTAAAAACAAACAAACAAACAAATAAACTACACTGGACTGGAAGATCTCAGACCTAGTCCCTGCCCCATTTCCTCACTGTATAGCAGAGGGCACTAGAGACACATTGCAGAAGAAGGATTTTCCTTTCCGGTTCTGATGAGCTGACTCAGAAGCCCTCTGCAGCCCACACAACTTCTCCCATGCCCAGCTGTTTCAGTGAACTGTTTCTCTAGTGCTTAGTTCCTGTACCAAGCACAGCTTCCCCAGAGTCGAGCTCCTGCAGCAGACAGTTATCAGCAGCACCCAGTAGGCAACAGTTTCCCCTGCCATCCCCTCACCCAGGCAATTTTGCATTCGAATGCCTCAGGCGAGACAACTTCTGTGAACAACTTTTTCCAGTCCCTAGAGTGTAGATTTTCTGTAAGTTTCAGAGGGCAGATTTCCAGAGGTTTCCACTAGTGAGGTGCCATAGCAATTTCTCTGCCATCCAGTGAGCCACAGCAGAGCATTCTCCCAAAAGATCTGGGTCTCAGCCCAGGAACTGGGAGTGGATCTTCCTTGGCTGCTCTGTCCCAGCCTATCTCAGCCTGGGAGGTACTGGCTGCTCTTTACATTTGCTACTCCCGTATTCCTTAGAATTCTCTTTACTTCTTAAGAACCAAACCCTTATTGTGCCAATCCCTTCTTATAGTTAATAATTCTTTAAATTTTTCCCATTCAAATTACCATGTAATTTTTGTCTTCTGATTGGACACAGCTCTAAGATTTTGAGACTCAGAAATACTGTTATTTCCAGGATGCTATTGTTAGAGAATGAGATTTTTTTTTTTTTTTTTTTTTTTTTTTTTTTTTTAACGTAAGAGTTTTGCTCTTATTGCCCAGGCTGGAGTGCAATGGCGTGATCTTTGCTCACTGCAACCTCCACATCCCGGATTCAAGCAATTCTCCTGCCTCAGCCTCCCAAGTACTTGTGACTATAGGCACGCACCACCATGCCCAGCTAATTTTGTATTTTCAGTAGATATGGGGTTTCACTATGTTATTCAGGATGGTCTCGAACTCCTGACCTCAGGTGATCCACCCACCTCGGCCTCCCAAAGTGTTGGGATTACAAGTGTTTGCCACTGCTCCCAGCCTAGGAATAAGATCTTGTAATTTCACTGCTAAGCCTCTCTAACGAACATTGTTTTAGGGGTGAGACGTCAGAAGAAAGTAACAAGGCTTTTGGAATGGCAGAACCACATGTGAAAGACACAAAAACCTTCACTTTGAATACAAAACAGATATACATAGAGCCCAAAGTCATCTAAATAATCAAGAAGGACATTCAAAAGTTTTGATTTGGTTTTGTACCACTTGGAGTTAGCCAGACTGCAAAGTGAAGGTCACAGTCCTCTAGACTGCCAAGTCTGCCCAAGACTTTTGACACAGACAAGTTTGGGAGGCTCCCGGAATCATTCTTGGGCTCAATAATTTGCTAGGAAGACTCACAGAACTCACTGAAAGTTATTATACTCAAGGTCACATTTATTAAAAGGAAAATACACAAATTAGAATCAGACAAAGGAAGACACACAAGGCAGAGTCTTGGAAGGATCAAAACAAACATGGAGCATCTAGTCATCCTTTCCCCAAGGAGTCAAGGATAGACAGGGTTACCTCCTCCTGGCCACAAGCTATGGCACTATACATGAGTATTGCCAACCAGGGAAGCTTAATTGAGGTTTGATGTCTAGAATTTTTATTAGGGTCTATTACTTAGGCAAAATTGATTGAATCACGCTCCCTGAAGGTTAAACTGAGATCACATGGTCAAAAGGGCTTACCATGAGCTACCTTTATAGCATAAACTATTAGGGGATCCAGCTCAAATAACAAAGACACTCCTATCAATAAGGAAATTTCAAAGGTTCCAAGGTTACCTCCCAGGAACCTAAGACAAAGGCCAGATCTCTTTATGACCTGGCTAAATTCCTTGCCACGCGTGTACCAAATACGTTGAAGAGCTGAAACAAAAGAAGCTATAGTAGTTATTACCCTAAAGGCAGATTTTCTTGAAAACAAATGTAGTTGTTTCTATAAGGCCAGTATCATTGGAAGGATAATAGATTGGCTATAAAAAAGGAAAAGCAGCAGCCAAAAATGTCATAGGGTTTTCCTTTACTTCTGTCTTCTTTTAACTTTTATTCTAGGTT